>NC_091126.1:161465203-161670203 GCF_040183065.1 Periplaneta americana | reverse complement strand
ACAGGTACTGTCGTCCATTTGCCTACGTCGTATCCCGGTTTCCCCCACCTGCTTTTATTTGCCAGCTAATGGCTGGGCTGTCGTCTTAGCTCTTTTCTGAGAACATTAATTTCTGTTAGGAATTGGACGTCTACGTAATATTATACAACTGTTTAAAACAACTTAAATAAAAGGGCCTCGTTAAGTAATTAAATGTCACGTGATTTCCTTCCTTTCTACGACTCTACGGCATAACCACTTGGACGGGCAGTAGATAGTATGTCTGAGTAATTTTATCTTTTCGGATTGGACAGAAGTGAAGATTGAATTTAGAGTACGTAAGGTACTCTTTTATAGAATAGGTACAGAATTATTTCAACATGAGTTACAAGGACGAAACTGGTAATTGGAATTAGGTACAATAGTCTATAGTGCGATGATATGCACATTAAAACTGAAGCTTGTATCGAAATGAACGGCCACCATTTTCAAAAATGTGTTTAAATATCCATATTATGATTATTTTTCAATTTAACTTCATTCTCTATAGAGTGTGCTAATGTGCTGTAGACAGTATAATATACACTGCATAATGAATACGTTCACATGGACAGCTCAGTTCGTGAGTAAAAACACTCATTGTTAATACTGTACTGTATTTTGATTAAACAAAAACCTAATGAAAATGATCAAACTCAAAAGCGGGATATTTCCTAGTTTACGTAAATGGATGAACTACTTTTCTTCCTTCCTATACCTAGCAAAGTGATTTGTTTGTATATTACGGCAGTATCATCGAACTCCGGTCGTGGAAGGGAGTAGCAAGCGGTGTTGATCTAAAGGTATAGCCAGGTTAATATTAAAAATGTTAGTAAAAATAAAATGATGTCCCTGTACAAGATACGATGGGATTATAATATAAACTATGTCTTAAACTACATAAAACAATTTATAAATTTGTTTTACTGAGACATTTTATGCAAAAAATAACATTAAGACAAATATATTTCGGTTTAATTCATTCCATCCTACGATATGACATTATAGGATGGGGGTGAAGCAATGAAGTCTTCACTCATGCCATTAATATTATTACAGAGGAGAATAATAAAAATATGTATTAAGAAAGAATGGATTATCATACACGCCTCATATACAAGGAATTTTATGTACTGAATATTAATATACATATATCCTATTGAATACTACCATAAAAGTAGTAACTATTATGACCATGGTTACAGTACAAGAACACACATTATATCATGTTCTTTGTTTGAACCTAAATGCAATTCTGAAGATTGTATAATAACTTCATTAAAAACATTCAAATTTAGCATCTTCCAATAATAAATTACTTGAAAAGCAAGCACTTCAACTGATTTTAAATACTGATTAGTATTCTAATAAATTTCAATTTAACTTTTTATTATATATATATAATAAAATGATAAGAGACGAACTGAACATGTTCAACTTAAACAATAAAATAAATGAATACCAAGAAAAATATTATGAACACGTACAAAGACTGCCAGAATACCGTATTCCTAAAAAGATTCTAGAGTACAAACCCAAAGGCAAGAGAGACAAAGGGAGGCCTACGAAGAGATGGAGAGATCAATTTCTTTGAGAGGACGGAACAGGTCGAAAGGCCGAATCCATGTGGATGATGAAGATAATAGTCTATATTCGTTTTTAATATTTTAGATTTTTTTATATTTCTTTTTTACATTAAGTAAAAAAAAATAATTTTATTTTATGAATCTTTCAAAATTCAATAAATAATATAGAAATAAAGTATTATTTATGTATATAATATATTACTCTACTATATTATTGCTTTATATTTTGTATTTATTTTACAATTGTATTATTTAATAATTTTTCATTTCATTTTATTATTGTTTAAAGGGAATGATTATATCTCACCTTCTTTCGAGAAGTTATCATGGCTTAGGTTACATGAGAGGAGAAATCTGCACTCACTTTCTCTCCTATATCGAATTATGCACACTTCATCCCCCTATTATTTATTCGCTCGTTTTCATACTCTTTCTCGCTATCATAATATTAATACTCGATCACAACGCGATAACACGCTAGAAATTCCACTTCACACATCATCTCTGTATTCCTCATCTTTCACTGTTGCTACCTCTCGTCACTGGAACTCTCTGCCGCCTGAAGTCAAGGGCTGCCGAACATTGAAATCTTTCAAATCCAAGTTAGAAAATTATCTTATGACGAGTTGCCAAACTAACTTACTATTATGACAAGTGTTGTATTGCATGTTTCCACGTATTCACATTTTTTTTAATGTTCTAGTGATATTTAACTTATTTTATATTTTTGTTTTCATATTTTCCGATAACGGTATATCTCTAATATGATAAGTTGAGCTGTATATAATCATAATTTTCCTTACTGTGTGTACTTAAAAATATTGTATTCATTGTATGCTTTGTACTGCACTATTTTATTACTACTATTAGTATTATTATTACAATTAGGCCTATTATTATTGTTATTATTATTGTTATTATCATTATTATTACTATTCTTATTTATTATTATTATTATTATTATTATCAATAATTGTCTTATTTTTTTATACTTTTATGCCTCATGTATTTTTGACCTGCTGTTCACATTTTATTATGCTTTTTTCTTTCTTTCTCTATGTTATATATTATGTCTGATTTCTTCTTACTTGTTGTTTACATTTTATTATTATTATTATTATTATTATTATTATTATTATTATTATTATTATTATTATTATTATCATGTTCAGTTTTGTGTGTAAAATTGTAGTGTACTTTGTAAATTTGTAGTGTTTTTGTAACGCAGTTTTTACTCCTGGTTGAGTGTAAGAGAAGGCCGTATGGCCTTAACTCTGCCAGGTTAAATAAATCATTATTATTATTATTATTATTATTATTATTATTATTATTATACTGTACTTTCTATTTAACCTACTCTTTTGTGTATTTAATATAATTCCATTGTATTTCTTATATTATTATTTTGGTATTTTTCACTTTAATTTTGCTTACATGTGATTACTCAGATGAAACAATTAAATAATTATTTTATTGTAGGCTTAAAAATGTAATTTTACTTTTTTATTATTCAATGTAATACTCCACTTACTGCCACAAGGTTTTGCTTCATCGGTAGCGCCAACCAAAATTGTACTATTATTATGTTTCAAATAACAGTTATTATTATTATTATTATTATTATTATTATTATTATTATTATTAAACAGATGAGATTAATGATACTACGAAAGCCACGTCTTCGGTTTCATGAATTCTGAAAAATATATTCAATTTTCTTGTACAGGTTCAGTACTCCATTGTTTTAATCACAATTCTCCCTTGCACAATGTACAGTGTGAAAGAAATGTGTTGTATTTTGGACTCTTAATGTTCAGCTCCGATTATTTTCAGCAATTCGTGAATTAATTTATCGTGACTGTGATAATAATTCTTCACGTGAAATAACTGCTATCGGAAATTATGCATAATGAAAACTGTTTTCCATATTTCTTAGATTTTGAGGAAAATTTGGCTTAAAAAGTAATCAGTCCTGATTAAGTAGTGCAGGAGCTTTAGTCACGTTTAAGTAAATACCTGTCTACATGATGAATCATTGACATTCATGACGAAAGGACTGATTCACCCAAGAGGAACTAAGCCGCGGTTTCAAAGATAAGATACATAGTTTTTAAACTTTTTCGTAGTATATTTGTTAACTAATTCTTCAGTAAAAATGAAGAGCTCAGCGCACAAATGGCCCAACTTACAAAATTGTATTTCCACTTCACCTCTTTGTAGCAGTGCGCGAAATGCGATACACAGACGAAAATTGTGCTGAAATCTCACTGAAAAACTGAAAATGTTGATTAGACCGATTTACACTTTGAAGAGGACAATATGAGGAGCTCTTTAAAGCATAAACTCAGTATGCAAATTTTGTGGGTTGGATCATTTGTGCGCTGAGCGCCTCAAATAATTGTTTTCCTATTATAAATGTTGCATTCCCAGATAATTTAGTTTCTCGTTATATAATGGACGAACCTAGAAACGCATATAGACTGTTAGTTTGGAGGCCGGAGAGAAAAATACCTTTGGGGAGACCGAGACGTAGATGGGAAGATAATATTAAAATGGATTTCAGGGAGGTGGGATATGATGGTAGATACTGGATTAATCTTGCTGAGGATAAGGACCGATGGCGGGCTTATGTGAGGGCGGCAGTGAACCTCCGGGTTCCTTAAGAGCCATTTGTATATATTGTATATATAGGGTGATTCATATATACCTGTAAAAATTTTGTGGGTGTAATGTAGAAGTAAAAATAAAACTAAAATCATCTATACAACTTTTCCCGCAAATCCTTACTTTCAGACTTGTGATGCATAGTGTCACATCTAGCCAGGCATAAAAAACATGGGCCATTAAAGCCTTCAGCTGTGTCATGTTCGCATACATAGCGACTGCGGTAGATGTTTTTTATTCGTACACCCCACTACAGTTGATTCCGACCTGATAGGACTTTGTTTACTGTACATAGGTATGTTTAGTTGTATGACAATGTTGCACTTCATACAGTTACCACGTCCCGTAGGTACACTTTCATTTTGTTGTTAGTTCAGTAGGCTTCAGCTGTGTACTGTAAGATAGATCGTGCAACACTAGTTGTTTGGCCAGCCAGATCACCAGACTTCTACCTTTGGGATCGTCTGAAGGCGCTCGTTTATGCCACTCTAATTTTGAACGTAGCATAACTACAGCAGTGACATCAAAATAGCTATGAAACAGTTCGGAATGAGTTGAACGGTGTCTGTAAAATTCTAAGATCAGTACATACCTACGTACAGTAAATTAAGTTTCATCAGGTCGAAATCAACTGTACATAATAGGGGTTTACGAATAACAAACATCTAACACAGTCGCTATGTAGGCGAGCATTACACATCCGAAGGCTGTACTGGTCCATGTTTTTGATACCTAGCAAGACAGAACATTTTGCATCATAACTCTGAAAGTAAGGATTTGCGAGAAAAGTTTTTTTTATTCAATGCAGTGGCACTTGACTCGAGTCATAGGCCGTACAATGGCGATAAAAACTAAAAGGAAAGAAAACAAATAAAGTGAACAATGTGCAAGTGAAACAATGAAGGAGAGGATGTCAGCACTGCTGCATTCTTTCTTTGGCCTCCTAGTACCTATCCACAAAGCTGACAGATGTATTTTATTTGGTTATTTTACGACGCTGTATCAACATCTAGGTTATTTAGCGTCTGAATGATATGAAGGTGATAATGCCGGTGAAATGAGTCCGGGGTCCAGCACCGAAAATTACCCAGCTTGACAGATGTAAGTGCTGGACAAGTCTTAACGTGGTTTGAGTCCATAGTGTCGGAACATCCACAGAGCATGCAGTGGGGGCTGGATAATACACCCAGGCGGTGGAGGCGATTAGCCGGACAGTCATGACCTATTGCGGTGCGGAACGTCGCAACAGCTTCTTTTCTGGGCCATTCGGGGAGAATGGAGTTTAGTGCGTCCTTCCAGTGTTTATCTTCAATTTGTTCCTCCAAACTCTTATGGGAACATTGTCTCACTCGACTTCTTATATTTGTAGATGCTCTATGGAATGGCACCATGTTAGAATATGAAAGGGGGTTAGTTGTTCCTTTCTTTGCCAGAAAGTCTGCTGCTTCATTCCCGGCAATACCGCAGTGAGAAGATATCCATTGCAGATGTATAATTTTATTTAGTTTCTTGATGTCTTCTCTGCATTGTTGAATGTCATCATTAGCTGGTTGTAGTAAGTAGTTTCCAATTGCAGATATCGCTGCTTTTGAGTCTCTGAGGAGGACAATGTTCGGAAATGGGAAGGACCTGCACAACAGATGTTTCACAGCAGTACGTATGGCTCTTACTTCTCCATCAAAAGGTGTATGGTTGTTGCCTAGAGTGAGATAGGTAGAGAACAGTTGGCAATGAATTCCGGCTCCAGTGGGCCCGTGTTTTTCTATTTGGGAGCCGTCGGTGTACACATGCAGCCATTTGTCTTGTGGGTAGCGGATTTGTAACGTTTCTAAGGCAGAAAGACGGAGAACTTCACTACATTCGTCCTGTTTATTTTATATTGCAATAAGATCTAGCGCATAGTCGATATGATATAACAGAATGATAGACTCACCTCCTCGTGGTGTGCCCTGGAAACGTTTATAAAAAACGGTTAAGTAGTCTATCGCCTGAGCAGAAGAATCAATGGCACCAAAAAACCGCCCTTTTCAGGGTGACTCTTTGAGGTTATTACAATGGGAAAAGTTGTATAGAATATTTCAGTTTTAGTTTTACCTCTATATTACACCCACAAAGTTTTTACAGGTATTTATGAATCACCCTGTATAATTTACATTTCTGTCAACGTTAAATAATCACTTTCTTTGACTGTACTTTGCATTATTTTGATCTCCGTTACCTCGTTCGACAAGTGCAAGACGACACTCATCCGAAATTGAAAGGTTCCACTGTAGTAAAGTATTTTAGATTAATACTTTTGTAGTTTAGTGAGTACAATGATTCTCGAAAGTTTTTGTAACCTCAGTTGGTGTTTTAGAAGTACCAGTTAACAGCCTTTGCAAACTTAGAAACATTTCGTTACTTCTCTTATAAGAAAACGTCGAAATTGGGAAACATGGGAGACTTCTCTGCTTGCGATTATACACGATCATTCATATATGACGCTTCTTTCAAGCTCAGCGGCATTTTATGTTCTACTATTCGCACATTTACCGCAAAATCGGCCGCAGTTTCTGTGGTAGTAATAATAATTTCTAACACGTCTTTAGCGGAGAAAATATTAAAAGCAACTTAAAAATGAATGCAAATGCACCTTACCAGTGTCAAAAGAGATGCTTGAAATATCTTCCTTCTATTTCAGTACATTTTTTTACGTCTCGAAGATTGCTCTGAATTAGTGAAGTAATCTCTTCTTGGGAAACGTTTGAACTATGTTGTCGGATATTTTATTACAATTTTTGCATAACTTAAAACTGCAAAAAAAAAAAAAACTCGCTGCATAATTCTATACACCAGTGCTTCTCAAACTTTTTTGAAGTGGGGACCACTTTTTTAAGTCAGAACAGTTTCGCTGACCACTTACACTTGTTTCCTTCGAAAGCAAATTCATCATTTTTGTAGCACATTTTAATACCAGTATACTTATATTTTAAAATAGAATCAATTAATTAAAATTAATTTAATTGAATTAATTTTATATTAGAATTAACTAATTAAGTTAATGTTAATAGAAGAAAATTCATTTTCGTTTCTTTTAATAACTCGAAGTATTAGAGTTTAGATAATCTTTAACTAATTAACTAAAAAAATAGGTACTCACATTAATGAGATTCTTGCACAGTTCTATATGTGGATGTACGCTGGCAAGCTTAAGTCGGAGATCGTCACATACATCAAGTCGATTTCGGTACTTTGTTTTTATTAGAGTTAGTGTTGAAAACCCTTTCTCACACAGGTACGTAGAAGCAAACTGAATTATAATCTGTAAAGCACCATTGTACAGTTCACTATATTCTCTTTTCACTTATGATGCATTCCAGAAATTAACCATACCTTCCGCTTCGAATTTCATTTTAAGTCCGGTGTCATTAAATTAACTGTTCTCTTTCACTCAATGGAAGTTTATTATTTTCAATATAGCAATGAAAGGGATCACGAATTCATGAAAATTCGTCATATTTACTTCGAAAATAAGTTTCAAATTGTGACCTCAGAGTTCTATTATTGGTGTACGACGTACAGTACGTGACCATTTCAATGTGCAGACTGGGTGTCGGCAGAACTATTAAAAAGTCATAAATACATGAGAAGGTTCGGTACTTTGGTCCTCTGTTATGAATTCGGGTGGTCCCTGGCTGGGTTACAGGCGTCAGATGTGCAGCGAAAATATGACGAGAAGCACCACGTTCATAGTGCTTCAAATTCCTCTTTTGTTGTTGAGAGTAGAGTGGGAAGTTGGTAGAGAGGTAGGGTAATAAATTTCATTAAATGTCAATACTCGGAGAAAAAGTGAAAGGCGATTGCCATGTGTTATTTCCAAACTGAGATTTTCAGCTATAGTGAGATACGCAATTCGTTTGATTTTTATTTTTTCTTCTGTCTTTTTTGAAGGACCACAAGGGCAGACCTCGAGGACCATAGTTTGAGAAACGCTGCTCTACACAATTAAAAAAAATATAGAAACACAGTAGCTTGCATGATAGAGATAATTAATGATTGATCTAATTCGTAATTAATTTTAATTAATAGTTCAATTAGTCTTTCATTGGTTCTTATGTAGTTACTAGCAGGCAAACTGGCACGACTAGAAGCATTAACGCTTTTCGTAAACTCTCAAAGGTGAGCATCATCATAATACCAAATAAGGGTTATAAATAAGAGATACTATCTCTTATTAGGACCTCTAAGTATCTCTTATTAGGGAACAGAACAAATAAAAATGAAATAGCTTACCAAGGTCATAAATTATTATTTTCCTTATTAGCAATCTATCTTATTATATGAAACATTTTTTCAGCAATTTTATAAAATTAATAATAGATTTGTTATAGCTTACATTAACTGGTGTTCACTTCCTCAACAAAAACCACTAAAAAGTTACTTTGCTTGCTTTCAGCTTCGTTGCTTACTTTCAGCTGAGGTTAGACAAAGAACAAGATGTCTAGAAGCACAAACATGATTTCCCATAGTTGTCGAGAGATGACAAGTTATACCGGAGAAGTCTGTCTCTTATTTGGGTACTTCACCTTATAGTCTTACTAATAAACCATGTATAGTTTTTATACGAGATTTGTGCAGAGTTGAGACAGAAAACTTTACCAATAAACCATGCATAAGCGATGGATGTATAAACAGGCTGTAACTATACAATGGAAATAGCTTTGCAGTAGTTATATACACGAAACCCCTTGTTTAAGCGTTGTATATAGAGAACAAATGGCCGCTCCTCTAACAGCTGTTCGTATCAACTGTCATTTTATGATGGTTGCCTTGTAACCACAGAAGAACAAACCAAAGAGCACAGAATAATTAGAATAATATTGCTGTAGCTTGAACTCTTTGACAAAAATATAGTGTGGTAATCGATTACAGCCAGTTGTACTATCGATACTTAACACGGTACACTAGAGCGCTCTACCGGATGCAATAGAGAACCTCAGATATTTTATTACCTTTCGTAACGAAGTAATGACGAAACTATGACGTAGCTGTATAACAGTTATACTGTTATACACGACGTATGTAGTGATTATTAGTAAGGAATTTAAACACGACGTATAAACGAGCTACTCATTGTATAAGTATAAGACAGTTAAACGTCTGTATATAGAGTTTTTATTAGTAAGACCGTTACTGTATAATAAAATTGTAAAAAAAAAACGAAAATGGCAAAGGTTTAGGATATCTTGATTACTGGAAGTTTTCGGAGTATTTGGATATAGATCTTAACAATAAAATTGATGTGAGGGTGCGGGATCAGAAAAGACCCCAGGTACGTGTCGAGGGTTAATGAGTCACACTTTCAGCAAGACTATTTTGTGATTAAGATTTCTTAATTTATATATAAATGTAGGCTACAAATTTAGATGCCCTCCCCAAAAACTTGTCATCATTATTTTGCCTGTGTTACAGGAATGGTAAGGTTTTGGGACATGTCTGCTTTGGTATACAAATTATGAATTATTTGAGGTATTTATTGAATTGTATTTCACATCTTATACAGCAAAGTTCATTTGGATGACACAATTCCTTCGCAGGTGCATATGTCTGGGTCGTTGCAGGAGCCCGTGGCGTATCCCCGTCGGTTGCAGGCCAGCACGCACTCAGCGTTCGGGTCCTGATAGCGCTTACAGCGGACTCCTTTCAAGTCTGCAATAGAGTGTAACACATGTTGCATAACACGAGCAGCTAGTATGAAATATTAGTGGAGTAGTAGTAGTATTTATTTAAGGGAAGAGATACACTTTGTAGGTTTGGAAGTAAATCCCGAAAAGACAAAGTAAGTTATATGACTATGTCCCGCGACGAGAATATTGTACGAAATGTAAATATAAAAATTGGAAATTTATCCTTTGAAGAGGTGGAAAAATTTAAAAACTTTGGAGCAACAGTAACAAATATAAATGGCACTCGGGAGGAAATTAAACACAGTATAAATATGGGAAATGCTTGTTATTATTCGGTTGAGAAGATTTTATCATCCAGTGTGCTGTCAAAAAATCTGAAAGTTAGAATTTATAAAACAGTTATATTACCAGTTGTTCTTTCTGGTTGTGAAACTTGGACTCTCACTTTGAGAGAGGAACATAGGGTAAGGGTCTTTGAGAATAAGGTGCTTAGCGGCTAAGAGGGATGAATTTACAGGAGAATGGAGAAAGTTACACAACACAGAACTGCACGCATTGTATTCTTCACCTGACATAATTAGGAACATTAAATCCAGACGTTTGAGATGGGCAGGACATGTAGCACGTATGGGCGAATCCAGAAATGCATATAGAGTGTTAGTTGGGAGACGGGAGGGAAAAAGATCTTTGGGACGATAGGAAGATAATATTAAAATGGATTTGAGGGAGGTGGGATATGATGATAGAGACTGGATTAATCTTGCTCAGGATAGGGACCAATGGCGGGCTTATGTAAGGGCGGCAATGAACCTCCTTAAAAGCCAGTAAGTTGTAAAATACAATTTTCCCTAGTATCATTTTACTGTATTTCAAAATGTTTCCCTCAGAATGTATAGATTTTTTAAAAATAAAAATTTGGCATCATTGTTATACCCTATATGTACATCATTACACAATTTTAATGTTCTTAAAAACCTAATACAGTGAAATCTGTATTAAACAGCCACTGATATTTCCACACAAAATTGGCTTCTGAGAGAGACGGTCTCCTAATAGGAGGGCTCCCTCCTTAAAATACTTACGATTTTATTGAACGTGTTTTTACTTGTAACTTTACGCATACCAGAAGAAATTAACCTGTTAAACAAGGGAGGGAATACCGTACAGGTAATGCGCGGTCGGACACTGATGGCCATATAGGGCCTACAACAATCACAACAACCCTTAACAACAATCTCTTTCTCGCTAGAAATTTCCGCATCCCTTAGAGGACATTCAGCTCAAATAGTTATTGTAAGAACGTTGTTAAATTTAATTTTAACCTTGGAAGATACAGTAAAGTACTGTTATCAAGCTCTCAAAATTTATTTAATATATTAAACTACTTCATTGTAAAGTTATAATGTATTATAATTTTGAAATCTGGCGTCTTAAATGGGGTAAAATTAAGATAACGGCTATCCATTGGCTGGTCGGTGGTCGGGGAAAGGGAAAGCCCTCACATGGACGTAAAGGTACATTTGGTTTTTTTGTTTCACATCGGTTCTAAGAAATGTCGGTCTCTAGGGGTGCTATGCATAGACATTTCGCTAGCCCGCGCTATGAGCGTGCTAAACTAGCCTCGGCTATCGACTGATTACTTGTACAGGATTCATATCATATCATAATATCATATCATATAGGCCTATCATATCATATATCATATCATATATCATATCATATCAGGCTATATCATATATCATAACATATATCATATCATATATCATATATCATATCATATCATATCATATCATATCATATCATATCATATATCATATCATATATCATATCATATATCATATCATATCATATATCATATCATATCGTATCGTATCGTATCGTATCGTATCGTATCGTATCGTATCGTATCGTATCGTATCGTATCGTATCGTATCATATCATATCATATCATATCATATCATATCATATCATATCATATCATATCATATCATATCATATCATATCATATATCATATCATATCATATCATATCATATCATATCATATCATATCATATATCATATATCATATATCATATATCATATCATATCATATCATATATCATATCATATCATATCATATATCATATCATATCATATCATATCATATCATATCATATCATATCATATCATATCTCATATCATATCATATCATATATCATATCATATCATATCTCATATGATATGATATCATATCATAGCATATCATATATCATATCATATATCATATCATATATCATATATCATATATCATATCATATATCATATAGCTAACACTGGTTTATGAATACGAAAAACGTTAGTTCGGTGATCATCCACCGGAAGTCCGCGCTAAGAATGTCTATGAATATGGCCCAATGAGGAGTGATCTCTTAATAGGAGTGGTCTTTCAGAGAGGTTTCACTGCAGTTAACTGATAACTGAAAGAGTATACACAACATTTAGTGAAATTTTGCATGCATGTGTAGTTCTCCCATGTGAACAACATACTCTAATCCTTTTGATGTAGAAGGCACAGTTTATTTAAAAAAAGTATAATTCAAAATTAAAAAAATATATATAGCATGAAGTGAATACTAGAGCGTGTCGCCACATTGATGGTCAGGTGACCTCCTGAATCAATCAGTTACTGGACGCTGAATGATCAACAGAAATTTGCCGTTCTCATGTTTCTTTACCCTTCATACATTAGAGCAGACGTCTCCAAAAGCGTACTCGCGAGTAAGCCCCTGAACCAAACCGAAGCCAGTACGCAATGCGCGCGCTCCGCCTCACCCATCTCCACCTGTATTGTACTCAATGTTTATGCGCAAACGAAGAGCAGTGGTGGACTGCCATTATCATTGTGTTGGTCGGAGTGTTCCACCGTTTCACAATGTCTTCTAATCATGAACGTAGTACATTCAAGAATGAAAGGGAAGAGAAATATATTTTCGTGTTAGTGGAAAGAATATGAAATGTTTAATTTGTTCGAAAAATCTTAAGAGTGTGTTAAAATTCAACATGTGAAAATAATTTATTTTGGGACGTCTGTATAACTGTTGGTTATACATAATAATAAGTATATTATGATACGTTTACACTCAGCTTCGCAAGATATGCTTACAGTTTTCGTTTCATTTTAGGTGAAATACATACAAATATTTTGATAAATTTGAAACAAGAAAATACAAACAGAAATCACACACATATCCCCAGTCTTAAACAAAAAAACTTCTTGCTAGCTATGTTCTAACTTGGAATATTGGGAAATCAATGAAGCCCTTTACAGAATGAGCATTTGTAAAATCGTGCATACAGAATATCTTCTAGATGTAATGCGAAATGAATTATTCCATTATTGAATATTCCCCAATCAAAAGTAGAAGCTTCCTAGTATGTCAAAATAATATAAAAACGTATGATATTTCTTATCTTTTCGATGTTATTATTTGTAAACATAAGGGAGATCGTTGCTGCAATCCCTCACTGACCGCTCCCATTTGTTGAGGTATGAGTCTCTCCCCCTTCTCTACAGCACACTGTGTTCGGCGGGCAGCATCGGGATCACGAATGACTATATGCGTTTTGGAGACCTCTGCATTAGAGGCATGAAGGGTGGCACCGCTGTACGGAGCTTATTGTGCTTTATCAAGGAGTCCGAATAGCTGCTTCTTGTAGGTATTGAAGTCAGATATGTGATACCATCTATCGATTCAGCCATGTAGGCTGAAGGTCCGGTGAAGTCTCGATAGAGCGCTCTTTCACTACCGAGAACATACTACGTCTCTGAGAATAATGCCATCTGTATGCCGTACCAATACTACAACCTGCTGCATCACTTTGGATAGATTCGTAGTTGAGTAAGCATGGAGGTAACTGAAGTTTGACTCTCTCTTCATATAAACAGGGACATCATTTTATTTTTAATTCAATTTTTATTGTACCTGAGTTTTTGAATGTACTTCACTCCCACCCCTTCTACTAGTAAACTTCCAACACAACCAAGGCCGCGTACATGCAGTCAAGCAGTACTGAGTATAGTACGTTCCAGAAATATGTTCGCTTTTCTAGTGACGAAACAGCTTTCAATATTGAATCATATTTTCGCACATGTGCTGTCGTCCGTTTGCCTACGTCGCATCCCGATTTTCCCCACCTGCTTCTGCTCACGCCGCTGAAAAGGCTAGTGGCTGGGCTGTCTTAGTCTTTTCTCAAAACATTAATTTCTGTTAGGAATTGGACGTCTACGTAATATTATGCAACTGTTTAAAATAACTTAAATAAAATGGCCTCGTTAAATAATTAATTGTCACGTGATTTCCCACCTTTCTACGATCCTCCGACATAACTACTTGGACGGACAGTAGATAGCATGTCTGAGTAATTTTATTTCTTCGGATCGGACAGAAGTGAAGATTGAATTTACAGTACGTAAGGTACGTTTTTACAGAGTAGGTACAGAATTATTTCAACATGAGTTATTAGTACGAAGGACGAAACTGGTAATTGGAATTAGGTACAATAGTCTATAGTGCGATAATATGCACGAAAGGACTGAACCCTGTATCGAAATGAAAGGTCACCATTTTCAAAAATGTGTTTAAATATCCATGTTATGATTATTTTACAATTTAACTTCATTCTCTATATTGTACGCTAATTTACTGTAGATAGTATAATATACACTGCAGAATGAATACGTTCGCATGGATAACTCAGTTCGTGAGTAAAAACACTTATTGTTAAAACTGTACTGTATTTTGATTACACAAAAACTTAATGAAAATTATCAAACTCGAGATTGCGATATTTACTAGTTTACGTAAATGGATTAACTACTTTTCTTCCCTCCTATACCTAGTAAAGTGATTTGTTTTTATTTTACACAGTATCATCGAACTCCAGTCGTGGGAAGGGGTAGCAAAAGGTATAGCCAGGTTAATATTAAAAATGTTAGTAAAAAGAAAATGATGTCCCTGTATAATTCAATTTTATGGAAATGACATTCAAGGTGATTGTACGATAATCTTATTCAAGTACAATATATTGCAGAATTTAATGACATGAAACTGGCATCTGCACTATGCCGTCTTCTTATATTGAGGTATCCTTACCTACGTTGAACACCTGGAAATCGGCTCCAGCAGTACTCTGAAATAAAGAAACATACGTTACCAATATCACTGGATTGGCCTTATTTCTTATTTTCATTAATTCACTAAGCATGATGCACGATAGACTTGTGAGTACTTTGATGGTTTCGTAAGGAGGATATGACCATTTCATTTGCAGCTGTACAGTATATACAGAGTGATTTAGGAGGAATAGTAAATATGTTAGGAGACAGTAATATATGGGCTATTCTGAATAAAAAAAGTTCATATATACATGTCCAGTTTTCAGTGGGTGTGGAGATACAACTGCTTGAATGTTACAGCATAACAATCGTTACAAGTGGCAAGAAGGAAAGGCAAACGACTTAATGGTTACACATTCATTTCTTATTTACATTGTATCAATACAGTTCAGCAGTTCAATGAACTTTTGTACAGTGTTGACGAAATATATGTTGCTATTCTGAGGTTGTCTTATTCTTTCATGAGGGCAACAATATTCATAGTGCGAGGGACTAATTCGTCCTCTTGTGTTTACTTCGTTTTTGTACATTTTGCCTTTCATCAATCCCCACAGAGAAAAATAAATCGACAGGAATAAGGTCTGGGGACGTTGGTGGCCAATGATCCGCGGCCGATCCATCGTTCGGAAAATGTCAGATTTAGACGATGTGTCACCTGGCGGCTAAAACGTACAGGTGCTCCGTCATGTTGGAAGAATTTATGCCCATTGTTTTAGACAAGGGAACTGGAAACAGATGTTCTCTACACTCGTTATGAACAGTGCTGCCTTCAGATGATCTCACATGTGCGACACATACTATTCCTTTTTATGTAGTCGATAGTAATCTACGTAGTCACTTTTTTCTTCGTACCATTTCTAAGATTTGTTACGCTTAGATTTAACCATACCCATTGAAAATTGTATACATGTTTATATGAACTTCTTCACTGAGAAAAGCACTTACAGTACAATCACCCACTTTTTTGTGAAAATGAGTTTTATAGTCAGTAGGTATCTTCAGGGGTAAAGCCATCGTTGCATGCAGAAAATAGACCTTTTTTGCAACTCTTTTGGCAGCTACAGCTACAAAGGCGCTATATCCTACACACGTCCCTTTTCTTTGCTTTAATTTTGCATTACAAACTTTGTCCTACGTTGTTGTACTTTATAGGATTATAATACATTACTATTGCTTAAATTTTCACTAATTAATTTGTCTTACATTGTTGTATTTCAAAGGCATAAAATAAGTTATTGCACTGATTTTGCATTAAAACGTCCTACATTGTTGTATTTGATAGGCCTACGTTGTTGAAAGAAAAGATATTATACCCAAGATTTTTGTAGCCTATTTGTCATACATTAATGGGCCCTGTAACAATTTTTGTTCAAAGTTTTTTTGTCAACTGTCCGAAAACAGGTCTGATCCTCACAATTGATACCAACATGTGACCACTTATGAGGCAACTAGGCCAGAATATAATGGCCACCCTAGGCCAGTTTCTTTCCCCGTCCATCGCATACGTCGCCAAATAGCTATATAC
The DNA here is from genome assembly GCF_040183065.1 of Periplaneta americana. Classification (NCBI taxonomy): domain Eukaryota; kingdom Metazoa; phylum Arthropoda; class Insecta; order Blattodea; family Blattidae; genus Periplaneta; species Periplaneta americana. Next base: position 161,653,588 of record NC_091126.1, on the reverse strand, counting down.
AGTGAAACCTGCCTTTGCGGTCACTTCATTTAAACGGCCACCTGGCCAAAAGGCCAATTTTCTCTGGCACCAATTGGATTTTCCATATGATCAATACAAATTCTCTCTTTATTTAGCGGCCACCTCATGCTTCGGCCAGCGACCGGGGTCTCTTTGGATTGGAACCTGACTATAACAGTCACTGTCCAACAAAAATGTTTTTCACGGATACTGTCTGACCTATTTTTTCGATGGTTAGAGGACAGAGAGCAATATCACGAGTACAATAGCTAAGTGTACAACAGTGCACCCTCCATATCTTGGGGTTAGTTGGTTAGTTTTATGACTCTTTTGTCACTTTCCACTCCGACCCTGCACAGCTATAAATTCTTACTCGTTTTTAAGGGATTGAAACACGGACGTTTTCTATCGAAAATGTCACAGTACGTTTTAGGTCAATAGTTAACCATTCGATTTTTTTTTTAAATTTTTTCTCCTCTTTCCATCTTTTTCTATTTGGGCCAGGTTTTACGAATTTTTCTTCTTTTCATTCAGTTGATTCAGAGGAACTGTGAAGTTAGTTTGAGTCTAACAATAAATCTAGAGTGGTATTAAGTTTAGAGGTGAGACGAAATATGATTGAAGAAAGTGAGAAGGGAACATCTGCGAGAAAAATTGCAGAAATACTCAAATGTGGAAGGGCACAAATACACGGTATAATTAAGATGAAATATTAAAACAATGGGAGGAAAATATGCATGGTGGCCAAAAAAGAAGAGAGAATCTGTGTTTAGTAATGTGAATGATTTCGTTTACGAATGGTTCAAGTGTGCGAGGGCGAAGAAATTGAGTTTTGAAAAGGCTAGTTGCAAAAATGGAAGAGGCTGACATTAATATGCACGATTGTTGTACGCGCACAGTCCTAAAAAGTCAATGAAATTCAGTACTTTCATGCTGATTCATAAAAAACCGCAACCTTAATCAAGCGGCCACCTGATAAAACGGCCATTTTACAAGGTAACTTCAGATGGCCGCTTTAGACAGGTTTCACTGTATTACACTAATCAGACTTCAGATGTGTACATATACAATGTTTTTCCTCTGACAATGTCACGTGAGATTTACTGTACTGCCTGGTCATAGATGTACAGACCCAGGTGGCCCAAATTTTGTTTTTGGATCTGTATATATGAGCGAGAATCTCAATCGGAGGTATCGTTCAAAGAAAATAACGTTAAATGCAGAAAGGTGACTTGTAAAATAATTTTAACCTCTCACCCTGTAAAAATAGATGAATGCAGAATTCTTTAAATTCTATTAAATTACTTGTGGCATAAATACTCAAACATCGAATCTCCTTAAAACAATTAATTATAAAAAATATGAAATACGTAAAACAGTTTTCAGAGTCTCCTGTAAAATTTATAAAAGTGAACATGCCATATTTCTGCATTTAGCGATTCAAATAATTAAAAAGTATGACATGTTTATGACAGCGATATCACAACTCAGTCCGTAGGGTATAATTTGTATTCTACCAGAATTTTGAGAACTTCATTTCGTTCTGGGCTCGACTCTTTCATTTAATTCATGCGTTTCACCCGCATATAATAACTTTTGTGCTGACATTACCTTATAATATTCTGAGATACCCTCTTATATAATTTTCTTCTGTAAAGACCCTGTTATTTTTTCTGTTTTGTTATTTGGGGCTCATTTTAAACCAGCACTACGATCATTGCAGATTAATTGTGCTAGACCCATTTCAAAACTAACTAGCTGACCACGCCAAGGTTCGCTAAACATCCAGGTTTTGTGCAGGCATTCTCACGTGTCCCTAGAACAGTCCACTCTGAGCGTAGGCAGTTCGCGATCGGAGGATATAATCGGTAGGAAGTAACGTCGTGAGAGAAGTTGCAACTTCCACATTTTTCCCCCATTACTTAATCACCTGCTTAAATTGAGTGATTTTCTAGCTGTTAGATTCACTTCAGTACTGACAACTAGTGTTGTGGGATTTAATCAATTAATCTAATGGATTAATTGACCAATTTCTATCGTAAGATTAATCGATCAAAAATATTTAATCAAATAATCGAGTCGATTAAAATTAATCGGTTATAGTTGATATTAATTATTATTTTGTTAATATAAACTCATACTAAAAATTCCAAAAAATTTTCTCTCTCGGAAATTACTTACTTAGAACCGCAATAGTACTGTTATTTTCTAACTGTAAACCAGGTACCGTAGGGAAAAACTTTGAACACATACACACACTTCAGAAAGAGATGGAAAGATGAGGACAGTGACCAAGTCTAGCTCTATTGAAAGTTGAAACACAATACGAAACCATTATTAAGTTTTATGGTTTTCTAGGAAAACTTTCACCTTGTTGCCAGCTCATCTTCCTAGTATAATGAAATACATACCTTTCTGGGATTCGTCCCCCTCATTCTTTATAAAATAGTCATGTCTACACTGTGTGCAAGTGAGAGCGTAACTACCTTCTTATCTTTATAAAATCTGGTAATTCGATTACAATGGGGGCCAGTTTTCTGTTTCGACCGCTGTACTTTTGCAGTTTCTGTACTGAGTTTGTATATGAAGGTTGTGTGTTTAGTTTGATAAAGAAAAAAAAATCAGTTTTATGTGGTCTGAGGAAAGTGTAAACTCCATTATGTCATATGAGAATTTGAGAGATAAACTCGGTGAAAAGTTTGGATTTAAATTGAACGATCGTGGAGAAGTGCTTGACAGAAAAAAAATTTCATGTTTAATGATGCAGGAAACATTGTTACTAAACGTAGAGCGGCAATTAATTCGGAGCATGTGAATGCACTCACATGTTTAAAATCATGGATTGAGCAGTATTAACTAGGTGAGTCTTTATACTTTTTGTTATTTATGTTTGTCTCAAAAATTCCCGGAGAAATTGACACAATAAATTATAAGTCTCATAATAAATATGTTAGTAAGTAATTAATATAGTTGTTTTGTAATATAACGATACAATATATAGCAGATATACAACATTTAAAACTTATGCTTATCACTGAACACAAGATAAATTTGAGATAATTGTGTATTATAGTATGTTAAAACATTTCTTCAACTCGATCAAAACTCGGTTAATCTATCGATCAATCGATTAAATATTTTGATCGATCAATAGCAGTATTGACAATACTTTTTTGAATACATGTATGTTACATATATCACGATATTTAGTCATTTTGTAATTTATTGTTAGGTTCGCAAATTTTGAGATGTTCGTCAGGCATGCTACTCTATATTAAATTTACCAGTTTTATTCAGATGCTAGGCCTAGGCTATATTGTGTGTATGTTATATTTCGATTGTAATATAACAGAATATGTTGCGGAATTATAATTATTATTTCTTTGTATAGCGAGTTGCATGTGAAGTTACTGTTTTCAACAGTTACTGGTAGTAATATTAGTGCTTTAGGTCAAAGGTTGATTGCAGTGAATTACCAAACACCTTTGATCTTTGGAATGTCACTATATATTGCTTTGAGTATATTGAAATAAAGATCGTGGGAATGATGTTGATAGTCTATATGAGGAAACAGGAGAATCCCGAGAACTCCAATTACGACCTTGTCCGCCACGAATGTCACTATTGATTTTTAAGTGAAATACCTCAAGTCTGACAGAGGCTCGAAACCAGACCGCCTTCGTGAAAAGAGGACGCCCCTTTTAGCAAAATTTTGGTCGGCTATTTTCCAATACCGTAAAACTTAAAATGGATTCATTTACTCTTCTCAACTGATCTCTGCTTGATTGATTCCCATTGTGAATTTGTCTCGTACGTGTGCCTCGGACAGTATCGTTACACATGAAAGGCTGTGGACCAGTGAGAATATAAATCAACTCGCTTTTTTTTTTACCTTTTTTTTGGCATATGGTCAAAAATGTAGAAAGTAGCAGTTGCGGGTCTGGGTACAAAGTTTTGTCCTGTTCATACTTAATCAAAATAATTTTTAGAACAGTGTCTCCCCTACGTGGAACCAAAGTTTTTACTTCCTCGTACTATGGAAATCGAACTTAGGAATTCTTCCACCTCAACATTCATTGTCTGCCAGGAAGACAAACGCATTGATCACTGGACCACCTAATTGGTTAAAGAGGCAATGTTGATTGTATATTTTACTGGTATTATATTACGTTCCAGAAGGTATTTTGCGTTAACCTCCAGACAGGTGCAATCCCAACCCATACCAAAGAACGACGCTAAGGATCTCTGTGTACCCAAGTTTATAGTGGGGTTCAAGTAAGATTGTTTCCTAAGAAGCTAATATTGCCATCTTTTCAATGTTACCAACTGTTACCAGGTATCGCCAAAACAGGTGAAATCACAATGATATGTACTGAAACAGTTAATTCATCCATTCATAATTTTCTGCCTAAGGGCAGGTCTTTCACTGCAAATAATAATACTATTTACTTGTGATTGATTAATCTAATATTAAAATGTATTTTATCTGGCAACACGAAATTCATTCGTTTGACTAAGGAGTTTATGTTTCATGAGACGTGACCTAAAAATGTATTTCGTTCGACGATATGAAATTACTAGAACGAACACCGACAACTGATTACAGTCTTAAAATGTATCCTATTTATGTGTTCATTTACTTATCTTTACTCTATTATTTATTAATTACGTTTAAATATGAAATATCACTCGCTAGTAACGTTCGTTTCATGAACATTGTAATGTTCTTAAAAGACAAACTGTACTGTCAACGTAACAGAGAATAACTACTGGTTGTAGTATTTATCAGTACCGGAATTCGAAACAAATTTGACAAAAGAAAATTCAACATGACAATTGCAAAATAGCTATAATTCACTAGCGTATTTAGTAGTAAGAGGAAAATGGTATCAAATACGAACCGGTCTGTAGAAACTCGTCACAAGTCGGCGCTCACAGTATTTTATGGAATGATAATTAAAGTGATATCGGATGGAATGATGTTGACGCCAACTATGAGGAAATGAGAGAAACCCGAGAGAAACCCCAACTGACACAAGTTTCTCAAGTTTTTTCAGGGATGCTGAACTAGGAAACAATTGTGGCATACGCCACAAACCGGAATCCGTCACTTATCCCTTTCTTTCACCCCATGCGTCATTGGGATGGTAGGGTGGAAGGGTTTTGTACTCAGAGTCTGTGCTACTTGGTTGAGGAACGTTACAGTGACGTCATTCAAAGTCGGTGCACTGTGTTATGACGGTAACCAACGCTTTCCCCATGCTTCCACCCCTCTCTTCCCCAGTTCTGCATCCCTGGTCTAGACCACTCGGCCAGCGCAGGGGCTAAATATATTTAACGAAAGAAATACAGGGTGGGGCATGGGAACCAAGTGATTTTGGAATGGCTTGTACTCAGTCATTATGAAAGGGAGAGACGTGCGGCATGTGACATTCCATTCCGTGGCTCATAGCATTTCACCTGCAGTCGGCATCATGGAGCAGTGGACGCATCTTTGCGTATGATAGTTTTGTTAGAAATGGTGAGTCGGTGAGCTCGATACGGCGTGAGTTTTGCTACAGATTCAATATTAATCGTAATGATTCTGTTCCCGTGCGTGACACAATCTTATGTTGGGTTAAAAAATCTTAAAAAAAAAAAGGCGCAATACTAAAGAATAAATCGCCCGGCCCCAACACGGAGTGCGTACTGCAGAAAATTTTCAGTCAGACAAGCGATACTGCGCAGCCCAGGCCGCTCTGCTCGAAGACATTCAGCTGATCTTGGTATCAGAAATCGTACGGTAAGACGGATTTTGCATGGCGATTTACATTTACACCCATACAAGATGGGGCCACGGCGCATATCTCCAGTGCGTCAATGGAAGTTCTTTACCTCCTGTTTTCCAATCGTCTCATTTCGAGATTTGGTGATGTTCCATGGCTCCCTCGGTCCCCTGACCTGTCCACGTGATTTTTTCTATGTGGGTACCTAAAGACACGTGTTTACGAGAATAAGCCCCGAATATTAGATGAATTAAAGGACACAGTACGTCAACACATCACTCAAATTAACAGAGATCTCCTGGAAAGAATAGAGGTGAATTTTCGTCAGCGCCTTAAACAATGCGTCAACACAGACGGACATCACATGCCAGATGTAATTTTCCGCTCATAATTGAAATGGTATGTTCTCACAAACGTTATTCTACCAATAAAATGTGTTGAAAACAAAAACTAACTGTTTTATGTTTATTTTAAAAACACTTGGTTCCTATGCCCCACCTTGTACATCGGTAATTCGAGGAAATGTCGGGTTCTTCCATCTCCGCGCTTATGAAACGAATTTAGTTCAAGGAATGAACTCGTAAACTCACCTGTAGGACAGCGCACAAGGTGACTGAAACCAGTAGGACAACGATGAAGGCCTTCATGTTGATTCGTGTCGAGGAAGCAACTCAGCCCTCTTATATACTGCCGGCACCGCATGACGCAGTTACGTGTTAATTAGTTTTTCAAGGCGGTCGTTTGGCATCAAGTTATGAAGGTTTATGAACTCTCGAATGGTGTTTGGCGCATTGACTTAATCCCTCAAATTATGGTTGGATTGTTGTTTTACGATTTCCATTGCATCTGGTACTTCGTAACGATGATTGAAATGTTTTCGAGATTCCTTATCTATGTTCACTTTATTTACGTTCTTCAACAGTCTTCTATTCTCCGTTGTAAAACGTATAAAGGCAGTATTATGAGGATGAGATTTTTCTGAACTTCTATTAGCCTAATTCTTACATGTTCTATATAAAAACACAGTAAAACTTTTCTATAACGGAAATCTGTGAGTTGGGGCCACCGGCGTAGCTCAGTCGGCTGAGGGGGTCGCCTGCTGATCTACCTGGTTGGGTTTATTCCGAGGTTTTACCAACCGTAAGGCAAATGTGAGATAGCCTATGGCGAATCTTCGGTCTAATCTCGATATCACCAAATCCATCGACGCTAAATGACCTAGTAATTTATACAGTGTCGTTAAATAACCATCTAAAAATCTATGGGAAGTGTTACCACTTGAAATTTCTGGGACTGATGACCTCTGAAGATATAAACTAGGACACTAAGAATCAAAATAAATTATATCATACTGCACAAAGAATTTTATTTTCAACCTTACAAGTACACTTCTCCAGTTCGCCTGTACGTTTTCAGAATGAAACATATACTGACACATAGTATGCATTGGTAGAGTTTATTGATATATCTTGTAGCTGATAATTGTCATGGGAAATGGAGGTACAAATTCGAAGTGTGAACTTCAAAGACATCAATATATATTAACATATTTTCAGTCTCAATGGACAAAAATGCGGCAGTGGGCAAAGTGCAAGTCACCAGCATTCATAAAGTGATCAAAATAGATCTTTGAAGTACTCCATGAGCACCTGATATAGAAGGAACCTCCACAAATGTCGCAAAAGTTAACTCCTGGTATGTGAAAAACGTACTGCTTCGGCAATTGAAACCATTCAATAGGATCATTAATGTATCCTGATTTATAAAATGTACGTCGAATCATGTCTTTGAAACGAGGTAACTGTAAATGGTTGTAGAGAAATGAATGCAGAGTGACAATGTCATGAAGTTTTGAATGGAAATGGTCGTCCTTGATTGCACAATACGATATAGTCCTCCAATATGTTTTGTATTGTCTGAAAAAGAATCATACCGGTAGTTCCTTTTGGAATTTATCGGACTTTCACTGATTTCGCAGCCGGAGCTGTTGATCGCACTTGCTCATGTATTAATGCATCAACATCTGGTAAAATGGGATTAAAACAGCTGCGGGAATGGTACCTTAATTGCTGTTGGCCAAATGCAAGGTAGCAGGAATTTATTTATGGTGGTTAGCTGGACATCTTTTAACAATGATCAAGTGCGAACAACAACAGCTCTGGCTGGGAAGTCAGTGGAACTCCGACAAATTCCAAAAGGAGCTACCGGTATGGATCAACCGTTGGATGTATTCTTTTTCAGACAATACAAAACATATTGGAGGACTATATCGGATTATGCAATCAAGGACGAACATTTTCATTCAAACCTTCATGACAGAGACACCATTGTCGCTCTGCATTCATTTCTCTACAATCAATTACAGTCACCGTGATGCAAAGACGTGATTCGATATATATTTTGTAAATCAGGATACATTAATTATCTCATTCAATGGTTTGAAGTGCGAAACAGTACGTTTTTCACATACCAGGAGTTAACTTTTGCGAAATTTGTGGAGGTTCTTTCTACATCAGGTGCTCATGTTGCACTGTAAAGTTCTGTTTTGATCACTTGATGAATGCTGGTGACTTGCACTTTGCCCACTGGAGCATTTTTGTCCATTAAGACTGATAAATCAGTAAATACGTCCATTTATATTGATGTCTTTGAAGTTCACACTTCGAATTTGTACCTTTAATCTCATTACCATTAGTAGCTAAAAGGTATATCAATAAACTCTACCAATGCATACTATGTGCCAGTATATGTTTCATTCTGAAAACGGACAGGCGAACTGAAGAGGTCGACTTGTTAGAACACTGTCCATATCGTCGCTGTTATTTCAAAACCTTGTAACTCCAGAAAATATTTTTCTGTAACAAGAATTGAATTGAATTTAAAAGGGGGAGGGCTGTAACAGCGACCTGAAAAATCTATTGCGCATCTGTTATAATATCCATCAGTCCAATTGTTTGATATTCTTAATCCTTTGAAGCACAAATTAATTTTTGATGTTTTTCATATCATGTATCATACCAAAGCTTCAATCAATTTTTTTCAAACATTTTAACTCTGCACACAATTTCAAAACACAGATGGCACATCTATATAGACTGAAGAGGTGGTTTCTTGGTGGAATATCTCTGATATAAAATTTAGAAAGAAAGAAAACTGTGGTTCTTCTGAACAACCACTATGCTGCAAAGGGTTAATGAACTGAATCAAACTATGGACTGGAACAGTTGATAGCTCTGTAACAAGAATATAGGTGCTTTCACAAAATATAACCACTAAAACCTCGCATTGACTATTTGACAGATTTTGTGCTTAAAATATCAACCACCAAAAACTCGCATATTCAAACATTAACTATATAATTTTATGTATTATGAGATATGCTTCCTGGATTTGACTTTTGTTATTTGCGGCAAATATATTGTTCATTCTTGTATAAGCGTTCATAAAGCACTGACGATCGATATTTTGCAACCGTTAACCAACCCTAGTAATGCCGCACTTCGATTATTGTGACGTTTTGTTAAGTGACCTAAGTTCTGAACTGTCAGTCAAGTTACAGCGAGCTCAGAATATGTGCGTCAGATACGTGTGCAACATCCGACGATATGATCACATATCACCGTCCTTCGCAAGTCTCTCGTGGCTCCGACTTAAAGAACGCAAAACTTTACACTCTTTGTCTTTACTCTTTCGAATTCTGCACACCTCAACACCAAATTACCTTTCGTCTCGTTTCTCTTATCTATACTCTAACCACGACGTAAATACCAGATCACTTATCTGTGGCACGCTAAATATACCTCTTCATAGAACATCTTGTTATTCCTCATCTTTTACAATATCCACCTCGCGTCAATGGAATTCCTTGTCACAAAGTATTAGGGGCTACAAGACAACAAACACCTTTAAGAACAGCTTAAAAGATAACCTTATTAGCATTTCACTCCAATCATACTGATTTAAACTATCACTGACTACACTGTTACTTTTTTCTTTAGACATCATCCTGATTGTGCTGTATTTTCAAAATTGTCTCATAATAATCTCTTTCTATTATCTAATATCATTTGAAATATATCAAAATTCTATGTATTTTAGTTTAATTCTGTTACACAGTTTACTTCAGTGTTTAATTAATAGTTCATAGTATTTCGTTGTTTAATTCGTAAATAACTCTTGTATACATGTAACTCTCATCTAAATCAAATTGTTGAATTCTTTGTAAGTTCATGCATATGTATATACACTTTTTGCTGGTTGAGTGGAAGAGAAGGCCTTACGGCCTTAACTCTGCCAACTAAAATAAATTATTATTATTATTATTATTATTATTATTATTATTATTATTATTTCAGAAATTTTTTGAATTTACGAGATTTTGGAATAACAGCGACGATATGCAATATTACAAACAATTTAGTAATTAAAAATTCTGTAATGACATTGAAAATACAGACCACTTGAGAAAAGTAGGATTAAAAATAGACTAATGATTCCAATTGTTTTTTAATTAATGGCGGGTACTTGACTGTCCGTCATTCACCCATATGAAGACAGTTATATAGACCAATTTACCGACAGAGTCTTTGCCCAGGGTGCGCCATAGGAGGCTGGTCTACGCTACACCCACGTTGAGATGATAGAGATTCGTTGGGACATCGACCGGACCTCCCTGTGCACAGCTGTGTTATCTGGTCCAACACAAGTTATCAGTCGTGAGATATTGTGTTTGCAATATGTGTACATACCCACTCCACATGTCGTCCTGGGAAGGGAGGTATTTGAACTCTGAGTTGCAGGTACAGGGACATCATTTCATTTTTACTTCAATTTTTATTGTACCTGAGTTTTTTAATGTACTTCACTCCCACCCCTTCTACTAAGGAAGTTCCAACTCCACACAGAACCAAGACCGCAGATAGTAAGCAGTACTGAGTTACTGAGTATAGTACGTTCCAGAAATATGTTCGCGTTTTCCAGTGACGAAAGTGCTTTCAATATTGAATCATATTTTCGCATAGGTACTGTCCGTTTGCCTACGTCGCATCCCGATTTCCCCCACCTGCTTCTGCTCGCCCCTCTGTAAAAGCTGGGCTGTCTTAGCTCTTTTCTCAAAACATTAATTTCTCTTAGGAATTGGACGTTTACGTAATATTATACAGCTGTTTAATTTAACTTAAATAAAAGGGCCTCGTTAAGTAATTAACTGTCACGTGATTTCCTCCCTTTCTACGATCCTGCGGCATAACCACTTGGACGGACAGTAGATAGCATGTCTGAGTAATTTTATATTTTCGGGTCGGGCAGAAGTGAAGATTGAATTCACAGTACGTAGAGTAGGTACAGAATTATTTCAACATGAGTTACTAGTACGAAGGACGAAACTGGCAATTGTAATTAGATGCAATAGTCTATAGTGCGATAATATGCACAAAAGAACTGAAGCCTGTATCGAAATGAACGGCCACCATTTTCAAAATTGTGTTTAAATATTCATATTATGATTATTTTTCAATTTAACTTCTTTCTCTATATTGTACGCTAATGTGCTGTAGACAGTATACACTGCATAATGAATACGTTCGCATGGATAACTCACTTCGTGAGTAAAAACACTTGTTCTTAATGCAGTACTGTAATTTGATTAAAGAAAAACCTAATGAAAATAATCAAACTCAAAGGCGCAATATTTCCTGGTTTACGTAAATGGATGAACTAATTTTCTTCCATCCTATACCTAGTAGATTGATTTGTGTTTTACGCCAGTATCATCGAACTCCTTTCTTGTAGGGGGGAGCAAGCGGTGTTTCCGGTTCTCTAAAGGTATAGACAGGTTAATATTAAAAATGTTAGTAAAAATAAAATGATGTCCCTGTATATACCTAGCTAATCGAACCAAGACAACCTTTTAGAGCAATAACGGTATATGTAACCGTAGAAATAAAATATTGAATCTATTTTGCACCGAAATATTTAAAGCATGTTATTTATTTCTCTTGAGTATTATATAATATTCCGGAAAATTTTTCATCTTCCCTGCACGTATAAATACCATGTTCGACCATAAACATAGAATAGATTACATCGCGTTTTGACAAGATTATTATGAATATACATGGGAAAATGTAATATTTTGAGATTAAAGGGGATGGATTTCCAGGCTATGCGGAGGAACTCTGTGTAAAATTGAAGAGAATTTGACTTCCCAGCAATATATCCACATACTGAAATAGTAATATACGTTACAAGAGCGGTATGTTGACGTTTTCATGGTCGAGGAAAAGATTGAAAAAGCGAAACGTAGTTGAGCTTTTTTAATTTCCGAGAACATTAAAACAAACATACCGCTCGTGTATCGTACATTATTTTGTGCGAAGATCGTTTATTACATACCTGAAAGACGAATTTCTAATTAGTTGCAATGAAATCTCCATGTTGGTTTCTGTTTAATGACGCCAACTTCGGAACACCAAAATATCTTTCTTCAACATTGTTGCTGTAAAATGTTTTCTGTGTTTACTATACTCCAGCAGGCCGTGATATATGTCTGTCTTTTTTTTTCCCTTCAGTCTATAAATGCGAACTTAAAACAAACGGTAAGGTTAAGTAATAATTTATTTTTCATTTTAATATTTTAACAATATTATTTATATAATATATTGGAGTAATAATATCGGCATCTGGAATCTCGTTGATTTTTTCACGGCTTCCTTAATGTTACTTGTATCAGGAATGCAATAAGTTTCGTGGAGTAGTAGACTTTGCTTAATTTTTGCAAATATTTAAAAACAATAATTAACATTGCAATTTAGGTGAAATTGCAGTGGTAAGTTTCCAATTTATAATTATTACTATGTTAAACGTCTCTAAAAATAATATGTTAAAAGCCGAAAGCAGTAAAATCAATGTCACGCTTAAGTGGTAAGAAGAGGGAAATTGTTGTGTGTGTTACGTTGGGAATACTAAATGTGGTATTTCACACTTACCGCGTATTGGTTCTGTGCGGAAAACAAGCAAATACGCACGATCTCGCACAAAATATGCTACCTAGCATGCGCATGTTGCAACATGATAGAATCATATTTTTTTCAACAGGAAAATTCCTCCATCTACACATCTTTGTTGTATCAGATATAGTTCCAATATCATGTTTGGTATGAAAGTAATATGCAAATCTTTTTTATGTGTGCAAAATATAAATTAAACTGCTGTATCGTACGGGATATAATTGACAATCAAGTTTTAAATTATACACATACTCATAAAAATTTGTCTTAATAAAATTATTTATAAGATTTTTTAGAATATTAAATCTATTGATTGTTAGTGCCACTTTAATCAATGTAATTTTATTAACGTAGTGTTATTACCATGACAAAAGCCAAAGATTTATAAGCTATAGGCGCATTATAACGCAAAGAACCGTGGCGTGAGGAGGAGCTACAAAATGCCGTGTTTATTAAATTTATCTCTATCACTAGACCACTAAGTAAACATGTTCTCTTTAAGTTTACTAAGTAGCTTGGTTCAACCACAGTCTACTATATACAGTCGCGAAGCTTGAGGTGATTTTTTGCAAATCTCGTGATAAAGCGCTCCAAGCGGTTAGCAACTAGAAACAATAGACTGTGTCGTATTTCCATCGAGTGCTAGCTCGTTGCGCATTTCACATTGATGCTTGTGAAATGTTCGTTATTGGTTATAATGAAAATGTTAATGGCTAAAATACAATAATTGGAATAATAATATTTTACTAGAAACGTAGAAAAATTAAGTTTGTTTTAATGAAATTTATTGATCACGTTTTATTTTCAATTCTGGTGGGATTATTATTGCTTAGGCCTACTTTTTTTTAAGGATATGTTTTTAATTATAGCTGTTAATTTTGTTGTTATTTTTATTTGTTACTTTACTAGAGACGTAGAAAAAGTCTGTTACAATAAAATTTATTGACCACGTTTTATTTCCAATTCTGGTGTGATTATTATTGCTTAACCTCATCCCACTTTGTTAACTACGTAAGCCTACACTACAAGTACCGGTACACGTAATTTACTCCATTAATTCATATTTCCATTATTATTGTTGTAAAGGGAAATGCAAATTAATATTTATTGGTTTCATAGTTAATTATCGCTATAATCTTGAATGAGTGAAGCGATTATAGTAAATTTCAGTTCGTTTTGCACAAACAAAAATAATATTAACCTATTTCTTGCAGGTATCTTCGAGTTTATGGTGGAATTTAATATACTTCATTAAAATAATAAATTAACTTTATGCATTTAATGTTTCAATAATGGAAGGAAGGTGTTAATTTTTCCAAAAGAACACGACAACGAAAGTGTAACATATTTTGTCGTCTACTAGGAGAGAGATCTGCGATGATGAGGCGAAAGTAGCGATCCTAGTGTTGGGCAATTACCCATGTTTTCATTTTTACTACATATTGAGCTTCGCGACTGTATATATACCTGGTAAGGTTTATCTTGTCTCAGTAGCCATAAAACCAAGTCCCTTCAAATGAGGGTGGAGATTATAGGAGGATTGTAAATTTTCAGAATTCCTTTCAAAACCTTGTTATTGTACAGGCTACCGGAACTCAGTTTCTTGAAAGACAATCTCAGTGACGGAACTACACAGTACGAAGAGAGATATTTTGTTATTTTATTTTGCGCTACAGAATGTATCAACTGGTCCCTTCCTCCACTGGATGGATGGACGGCACCGCTTCACTCCTCCATTGCCATAACAATACAGACGAAGTAAGACATATCTCCTTTCTCTCTCTTTTCAAAGTGAGACAAGATACATCACACAGACTTTAGTAGACTGTGGTTCAACCTTTCTGTTGTGGGAAGGGGTGGTTTGTTACCTGCTGGGAGACTACCTGCCGCCTACGCTACTGTCCTAGAGTACAAATAGCAACTTAAGAACGAGAAAAACTGTACAGTATATCGGACAAACGTTTTGCGAGCCAGTGTACGTCGGGGATCGAACTCGAGTCCACAGGATTATAAATCCAGCGCTCTGGCCATTAGACCACCGTGATGGCTTGTTTCCAATTGTTCAAAGCGATATATTTTATTACTGAAATGTCTATTTTTTATGAGGGCCTGGACGAATTTATAATAATAATAATAATAATAATAATAATAATAATAATAATAATAATAATAATAATAATAATAATAATAATAATAATAATAATGGTTTATTTAACCTGGTAAAGTTATAATAGGATGCTGTAGTGTATTCTGAACTGAATATCGAATGTATGGTTTAGTGTAAAAGAAAGGAACACTGAACATAGTCGAATTTTACTCGTAGTTGAAAATTTTAATAAACATATCACCCGACATAGATATATACAGGAATAGGTAGTGCTTGACAAGCGTGCATTTCTTAGATTAACGGTTCAACTGCTATCCATATAACCTGTCAAGAAAGAAAATAAATCATGTTTTGTCGTTACGGAAACAGCTACAAATTGTTTGCTCCAAAATTAATGGGCATTATTCCTTTTGATATCAGAAAGTGAAACGTTAAGTCATGACTACTAAATGGCCTTGTCCCTATTGTGACATGCCTGCCAATCCTTGCCAGTAAAGACTAATTGGACATAGCCAACTAATGTGATATTCGGTTCATTTGCATTTAGTGTCATAATTCATCCTCGCCAATTTATTTGACGAAAATATTAAGTGTGATCGCAATGCTACATAAACATGATATACGCACAAAACTACATATCTACATATAGGTTTACAGAGAGGTTCAGAAGGAATAGTAAATACTTTAGGCGGTTGTAATATGAATTATTATGACTAAAAAAGCTCATATAAACATTTGTCCAATTTTCAATAGGTCTGGAGATACAGATGTTTGGATGTTACGCATTACAAGCGTTACAAATGGCAAGAAGGAAGGATAAATGACATAATGACTACATTTATTGTTTATTTACATGGTACGAATACATTTCAACAGTTCAATGCACTCTTCCACTCCGTTGACAACAGTAAGTTTTGCACTTCTGAGGTCGTTGTGTTCTTTTATGAGGGCAGTAACATTACAAATGCTGGAGATCAATTGAAGGGCTCCTGCAGAACAAACTTCTTCCGAGACTATTGGTAAACAAATAGTGATATACCATTCGATTAACCGAGTGAGATGGCTCATGCGTTAAACATGTGACTCGCAATCGGGAGATTCGCGGTTCAAGTACCCGGACCGACCAAACTGACTGTTGTTTTCCGAAGTTATTTAGGCGAATGTCGGGTTGGAAATTTCATTGCCACTGTCCATTTCCATTCCCCTTCCCTGTAGAAAAAGGATTTAGATTTCATATCATATGAGTCATCTTCATCCCATTCCACAGGCATATTCAGATCGTGACGCATGTCTTTGTCCGCTTGCAGGAAGGGGGTCCTCTCCGAAACCGTCTCGGGTTCTGAGTCTTTCGCAAGATCTGTCAGGATTCATTCCTTAAGAGCACTTCTGAGGGCACTACGACACCTTAGAAGGGCTGTCGGAATGGATTCTGTGCTGCTTGGTCACCTAGGCGGTATGAACTTAAGGCGGGGGTGTAGGGAGCCCATTGGGTGAGCGGGTGAGGTGTCTCATGCGGCTGGTAGGCTGGTACACCTCATTCTCTTCATCCCATAATTCAGAGTGCACAAAAGGCCACTGTCGAGCCAACGTGCTGAAGGGTCGTCCCTAACCCACCCCTAGCCACTCAATACTACTACTGCTGCTGCTGCTGCTGCTGCTGCCATCATTCGGCTTTAACCATATGACAACCATCCATTGGAATAGAGATGACAGGATCAGACTGATGAAAAAATGAGGCAACCATCTTCCTGCATTGTTTCTACCTCTTTTGATTTTTGTTGGCTTATCTTCATTTGGGAAGATCAATTCTGTTCATTTCCGTTTTATTTTCAGGCTCACAGCAATAAATTCATGTTATGATGTCAAAAACAGAATTAAGCCGTCCTCGATTGAATTTTTAAGCGTTTTCGTGCCCCAACCAACACGTGTTTGTTTCTCAGATTCTGTCAAAATATGGTGAATTCACCGAGCACACAGCAAGAGGTTTATGGAGTAACTTTATTGCACCCATCTATACCCAAAAAATACCCGAATTTCTGCGTAGGTGATTCGGTTATCTTCTTAAATCATTTGACGCACAACGTCGATATTTCTGTCACTGTGCCTGTAGGAGGTCGACCCTTGCGGAATTCATCGCTAATGTTTGAATTCCGCAAACTGTACATACATAGTCATTGCTGATTGTGCTTCATCTTCAAAAGGATTTTGAAGTTGTTGGAGACTTCCTTTTGGCGTAAATGACGATTTGAAATCATAAAAAAATCAAGACCCGAAAGTCTTGTCGACATAAATTCATTAATTTGATAGACTGTTAACTTCAAATATATGTAGGAGCTAAACTGGAAAATATTTTTTGCATTTGTAAACAGGAGTTCTTTGGAAATTGAATTGAACTTTATACATCTTGATTACACAACTCAGTGAATTGAATTTATTTTCGAACAAAAGACAATATGATTCGAAACATTCTCTGGCTTCTAGCCAGGTGAAAAGTTGGTGATACACCGACGTTTCGAGGATGTTCATCTTCCTCGTCTTCAGAACTTTTTACCTGGCTAGATTACTGAGAAAGTTTATTGTTTTACATATCAGTGTGCAGAGACTTTCAATGTCACCCCCGGATGTAAGGCTTTTCAGCCACCATAGAAGTGAATTACCTTTGTTCACTGATATCAGATGTTTAATTCTGCGGTCCTCGTCATTAATACCGCTCGCCTGGTCCAAGTTCTTCCCAACGCTACACTGTTATACACTTTTATGAAGTTATATGACTTGCAGAATATTTTTGTGGGCAAGTCGTTAGGATTAGAATACAAAGTTATTAGTAGGGACCGGATTTTTATGTAATTACATATTGTATTCCTTTCAACTTAACCGTATATAAATAACAAATCTTTGCGAATCTTGTAATTACCATTAATATATTAAAATTTGATACATATTTTTACATATTTACCCCACATTACATATTATGGCTTGGTATTACATAAATCTACATATTTCGGGGTTTTATTCATTTTTACTTTTCTAAAAGGAAAAAAAAAAAAACTTTTGCTGGGGAAGTTTACAATTTGAAATATACAGATTTAAAAAAGCCCTTTTACCTACCCAAGAAAGGATATATTTCGGGACGAAAGTAATAGAGGCGCTCACCCCATACCGCCCACTGTAAATATGAGTGAACAAAAGGCAATATTTCTCATACAACTACTTTGTATTGTAAAAAATCGCTCAGAAAGTAGCGTTGCCTTCATGCGGTGGAGTGGGATGAGGATGACATGACTTGTCTCGAACTATTGTTCTGCACACGTCTTAACAAGCCGTTCCCATGCAATTTGCAACCTTACCCACCGTCTCCCTAATCCTTCCAGGGGAAAACCCGTATCAAATCTGACATGAGCCGCAATAAAGTAGCCGACTTTTGAAAATAAACTGGAGTAAAGGAACAAACTGGAAAGATGTTGAAAGATTAAAATAAATAGCTTTTCAGGTTAATACTTGATCTCTTTACTTTAAATTTAGTAGACCTATACGGAAATGGGATTTTCCGAGCAATTAGAAAATATGGTTCTCGGCTGGAATAATCCTACCCTTCTGAATGAGACAGGAATGTCACTTTTCAAACAACAGTTTGTAAATGCCTATAGTTTGAGGTTTTAGTTTTTTAATTGGGTTATTTTACGACGCTGTATCAACATCTAGGTTATTTAGCGTCTGAATGAAATGAAGGTGATAATGCCGGTGAAATGAGTCCGGGGTCCAGCACCGAAAGTTATCCAGCATTTGCTCGTATTGGGTTGAGGGAAAGCCCTGGAAAAAACCTCAACCAGGTAACTTGCCCCGACCGGGATTCGAACCCGGGCCACCTGGTTTCGCGGCCAGACGCGCTGACCGTTACTCCACAGGTGTGGACTTGAGGTTTTAGTAGGTACTGTACTTTCTTTCTTACAGGGAGCAGCTAAAATGCATGTGTCCCATATCTCCTCTTATTTTCTCCTAATCCAGTAAAGCGAAACAGTGCTTGCAGTACTGTGTCATTGATTTCACTCAGTTTTCTAGTTTTAGCACTTATAGTATAAAGTGGAAGTGAGTATATCTACTGCTTTAAACGAACTAAAATGGCCCCTGTATCTTCAACCCTAACGACAAAAATAAAATCATTGATTGCGATGGACGAGGCTTTCACTACAGATGGAAAAATAGTAATGTGTCAAGTATGCGGTAAAAATTCGGGTGCTCTATGAAATCACAACTGAAGAGTCTTATCTATCTTATACCTGCCAGATATTGATATTAAATATTTTTATCATTTTACGTATTTTGGTACACATTCAGCTTATTTTTCTTACATAAATATATACATATTTCACACCTTGATATTACATAAAAATCCGGTCCCTAGTTATTAGAATCTCTTGTTCTGTTGTTTAGTGGGGAATTCTGTACCTTCTGTATAAAGTTCTGGAGTTGCTGTATATTGCTTATATCTAGCTGTTAAGTTTTCCTCGTGCCATTGCTCATGAGGGTAGCATATTGTTGCAGACTATACGGAATATAAAGCGGTAGTGTAGGCCTAATGGAAGGGATCCTGTTACATAGTTCCCTATTTGTACTGACTCTAAAACATATTGTAGTGGGACAAAATAGCATCCCGGAGCTGCTAGGGTGGAACACGGGATAAACCACACATATCCTGCATAATCCTACCGAATCCGAGACAGGTGGGAAGCAAGCAACAAAATCACTGCTGCCGGAATGAATCTATGTAACAATGTAGTGTAAAAGCGACACTAGCGGCAGTTTTTCGAACCTTACAGAATAAAATCCAACTAAACGCTTCGGCCACGTGGGTCAGCCTTTTGACTTGGATTAATGGACCTGCAGACAAACAAATACTTTTGATTAGGAGCTATGATGGCCGCACATTTGTTTTCGGTTATCGTTGCTGACCGATGAGAAATCGACTTCAAATCCGTCGGCCAGTTTTCTGTCAAACTTGCCCGCAAACAATTTATTAAGATAGTGTTATCGTAACATACGACAGACACCTACAATGCGAGTGACGTTTTGTGAATATTCTAAAGTCATGGTCTAAGCTTTCCGCATTTTTATCGTACATAAAATTAGTTTGCAAATGTTTAATTGTGGTTCATTTGCATTGCACATTCAGAAGACGCAAGTTCAGTTTTTTTTAAGGGAACTTGAGATAAATTTTACTCCCTCCAATAGAGACTGGTTTTACGTCCCATGTCTTGTGTTTGTCTTCTACTGTCTTAACCCTTTGAAGCACAAATTAATTTTTTTATGTTTTTCATATCATGGATCATACCAAAGCTTCAATAATTTTTTTTCAACATTTTAACTCTACACACAATTTCAAAACACAGATCGTACCTCTATGTATACTCAAGAGGTAGTTCCTTGGTGGAATATCTGTGCCAAAAAATTTAGAAAGAAAAAAAACGCTGGTTCTTCTGAATAACCACTATGCTGCAAAGGATTAAGCTGTGTTATTGTGCCATTCCAGTTCCATGACCAGAAGTACCGTTAATTTTTAAATAAATAAATAAATAAATAAATTAATAAATAAATAAATGAATGAATGAATAAGTGAATGAATGAATGAATAAGTGAATGAATGAAAGAATGAATGAATAAACAAGTAAATGAATGAATGAATAAGTAAATGAATAAATGAATGAATGAATAAGTAAGTAAATGAATAAATGAATGAATGAATAAGTAAGTAAATGAATAAATGAATGAATGAATAAGTAAATGAATAAATGAATGAATGAATAAGTAAGTAAATGAATAAATAAATGAATGAATGAATAAGTAAGTAAATGAATAAATGAATGAATGATTAAGTAAGTAAATGAATAAATGAATGAATAAGTAAGTAAATGAATAAATGAATGAATGAATAAGTAAGTAAATGAATGAATGAATAAGTAAGTAAATGAATAAATGAATGAATAAGTAAGTAAATGAATAAATGAATGAATAAGTAAGTAAATAAGTAAATAAGTAAATAAATAAATAAATAAATAAATAAATAAATAAGCAAGTAAATGAATGAATAAACAAATGAATAAATAAATAAGCAAGTAAATAAATGAATAAATAAATAAGGAAGTAAATAAATAAATAAACAAATAAATAAGCAATTAAATAAATAAGCAAGTAAATAAATGAATAAATAAATAAATAAATAAATAAATAAATAAATGAATGAATGAATGAATAAGTAAGTGAATGAATGAATGAATAAGTAAGTGAATGAATGAATGAATGAATAAGTAAGTGAATGAATGAATGAATGAATGAATAAGTAAGTGAATGAATGAATGAATGAATAAGTAAGTAAATGAATGAATGAATAAGTAAATGAATGAATGAATGAATGAATAAGTAAATGAATAAATGAATGAATAAGTAAATGAATAAAACGAATGAATGAATAAGTAAGTAAATGAATAAATGAATGAATGAATAAGTAAGTAAATGAATAAATGAATGAATAAGTAAATGAATAAATAAGTAAGTAAATGAATAAATGAATGAATAAGTAAGTAAATAAGTAAATAAATAAATAAGTAAATAAATAAATAAATAAGCAAGTAAATAAATGAATAAATAAATAAGCAAGTAAATAAATAAATAAATAAGCAATTAATTAAATAAATAAATAAGCAAGTAAATAAATAAATAAATAAATAAATAAATAAATAAATAAATAAATGAGATTATTAAAAATTCTCGAGAGGACTCAGTGGAACAAAATGATAAATTTTTATGTTATTGATTATGATGATTCATGAACAAGCTCACACCTGAGAGGACGTTGACCATAATTGGAATAAACACTGATTCGCTTTGCATGATTGTTTCATGTGTGATGGGGTTGCTTTTTATATATATTATTGCACGAGTCGTTTTATTTCTGTCAAGGAAGGTAAATGGTGTTACTGAGTTATGAGATGCGTGTTAAGAATACATATAAACTTCCTGCTTAATAATAAGAACTATATTATTATTTTATTGCTTTCTATCTCGTACAAAACCGATTATATTATGTTAGTTATTGTTGCTAAAAATCAAGAAAGAAAATTTTCGTACACATTTGTAAATTAATGATAAATGAATTAATATATTAATATATAAATAAATGAAGAGCTAAACAAATGAATATCTAAATACTTAAACAAATAAATAGTTAAGTACTTAAACAAATAAATAGCTAAGTACTTAAACAAATTAATATCTAAATACATAAACATATGAATAAACAAATACCTAAACAGATGCATAATTAAATACCTTAACAAATAAATAGCTAAGTAGCCAAACAAATTAATAACTAAATACATATACAGTTGAATAGACAAATACCTAAACAGATGAATAGCCAAATACCTTAACAAATGACTAGCTAAATGCCTAATCAAGTGAATAGGTAAATACGTAAAAAAAATTAATAACTAAATAGTTAAACAGATGAATAACTAAAGAAATAAACAGATTAATAACTAAAGACCTGAACAGATGAATAACTAAATGAATAAACAGATGAATAACTAAATACTTTAACAAACAAATAGCTAAATACCTTAAAAAGTGAATAGCTAAATACCTAAACAAATGAATAGCTAAATACCTAAACAAATGAATAGCTAAATACCTAAACAGATGAATAGCTAAATACCTTAACTAATGATAACAAAGTACCTAAACAAATGAATAGCTAAATACTTAAACAAATGAATAGATAAATACCTAAACAAATTAATAACTAAATACCCAAACAGATGAATAACTAAATACCTAAACAGATGAATAGCTACATACCTAAACAAATGAATAGCTAAATATCTTAACAAATGAATGGCTAACAAATGAATATCTAAATACCTAAATAAATGAATAACTAAATACCTAAACAAATTAATAACAAAATACCTAAACAGATGAATAGTTACATACCTAAACACATGAATAGCTAAATACCTAAACATATGAATAGCTAAATATTTAAACACATGAATAGCTAAATACCTAAACACATGAATAGCTAAATAGCTAAACAAATGAATAGCTAAATACCTAAATAAATGAATAGCTAAATACCTAGACAAATGAAGAGCTAAATGCCTAAACAAATGAATAGCTAAATACTTAAAAAATGAATGTGTAAATAAATATCTAAAACCTCGGGGTCTCGGACTCATATTGACGAGGCCCGGGTTCAAATGAAGACGAGTGTCGGATTTTTCGGGGTTTTCCCCACTTGTAAAGGCGAATGCAGGTTTGGAATTTACTTTCCACCTAACCCGAACAATCTGTCCGTTGTCTATATATGTGTTTGTGTTGTCTTTATGAGGTGGTCCCTGCGTCGAGCTGATCCCTCACCAGAGACGTCCCTCCATTGTCATTGTCCATGTGTCGTTTGTGATCCAGAAGAATTATCCCTCCCGTACGGGCATAGACTTGTAAGATCCAGGAAGATGATTAAGCAAGGATAAAGACAGAAAGAGATGCACCTTGAGGATATAGGCCTATACGTTAATAAATTTCTACATACTATGAACTAAATTTTTATCGTATAGATTTCATTTCATACATTCAGGAGGTACCGGGTTCTATCCCCTTTGCCGACCAGTTTGGTCGAGGTTTTTCCGTGGAATATAAGTTGTAAAACAAAACTTAAAATTTTATACGAGTATTATAAGATCTTCTAGAAAAGACAGAAAAAGAAACTATTTGTTGAGAGAAGAGATTCATGTTCAAAATTAAATAATAGACTTCATAACAAACACCTAAAATATTATGGACACGTAGGAAGGATGACAGATCATAGATTGAAGAAAACACTGGAATGGGTTACACCAGATAGAAAAGCAGGGGCGACCGAAAATTACATGGATGGCTGAAATTTTCAGCAGCATGTGGTGAAAAGAACTGAAAAATTGGAATTGGAATAACAGGGAACGTTGGGGAAAAGCGACAAAGCTTTATTGGGGAGCAGGAAGATGCCGTTCACATTATGAACCCTGCTTCATAATATTAATATAATAATTTTATAATTAATTTTCGTGGCGTGCTGAATGTTTCTAATATCTCTTCCTCTTCACCACTTTGTCAATATTCAGTTGCAGACCGCATGAACTTAGTCTTAAAAGGCTAACGTAGTGACATTTATTATAGTACGCGAAACACCTTGTATACTCCTAATTTTAAAATGTAATAATTGCTCACATAAATAGCTTGAGCCAAACATACAAATTAAACATCTTGCAAATGAAGACAGTTCAGGGAAAGCCTCGCCTGATAAAGAGCTGTGTAAATTAAATCCTACCCTACCGTGACAGCTAATTATATATTGTTTTGTATTTTTAACAGTGCTAATGATCCGCACAATTGTCACGTGGCCTAATGCGTCATGCCTTAGACTAGCGATACAAAATAAGCACTGGTCCGAGTCGTCATGGAGGATATAAATACAAATAGAAAGCTACATAGCTTTACTACATTGCATAGCCTTACGTAGAACTACATCTGGGTGGTACGAGAAATGAAACGAAGTCTTGATTGTAATAATTATTTGTTGGGCGACAAATCACGAAAATCTACGAAATAATGCAATGATTATGAATCGATTCTGCAGTCTTCCGCGCCGACTTCTCCTGATTATGTGATTGGGTTTTTCTTAAATTTTCTCTAACTGTAAGGCGAAAATCGGGTAATCATATGGACAATCCTTAGCCTTATCTCGTCATCATTAATTCCACCGATGCTAAATAACTTTATAGTTGATACAGCGTCGTTAATTAATATCAGATTTAAAAAATGATTGTGGAAAGTCTGTTAGAACAAGGAGTCGGTTTTACACATTCCGACCTTTGGCTTGTGAGGAAGTGACATGGTAACTATTCCGTCTACAGCCCTGAGTCACCAAGAATTGAGAAAGAATATCCTGTTACGGTTTCCGCAAACAGGTTCACAAAACAGTAGAATCGCTTCACAAATGAGTCGTGTATTTTTTTTTGCAAACAGTATGTTTTTCTTGTTAAATTTCGCAAACGTGTTTCCCCAGCTTTTATCATGTTTTCTGTGTCGCATATTGGTCTGCCATGCAAACAAATTATGCAGCCTTATAATTTAAATTCATCAACATTGTTTTGGCCTTCATATACGTATACAATTTTTCTTATAGATTTTGTTTAATGTTACACATATGGATGTTAAACAACTAGAATTTACAGTATTGAGTAATGATGTATTTTGGTTGTTCGTTTTTATAGTACATTATGCAACGAGCCTATAATGATAGTAATTAAGACGCAAGTATGTTTGTTTATGAAACGAGCGCAAGCGAGTTTCATAATTTTCATACGAGCGTCTTAATTACCATTATAGGCATGTTTCATACGACTTTTTATGCTCGACCACATCTCTAACTTTAAATTATTCAGAAGTATACATTTTATTTATATCTGACAGAAGATCGGAAGTGACCTTATTCATAGCTCTTGAATTGTGAGATGTGCGCAGACGCGAAAGTATTGATTTTTTCCGAGGAATAATAATGTCATTGACCTTGATGTAATGCAGAGAATGTATAACCTGGAAATTGATTTAGAATTGAAAAACGAGATGACAAATTGAATTTATTTGAATATTATTTACAATTAACGCTAATTATTATAGTAACAGAACATAACCTTCTGCGACAGTATTGGATTTCCAGCCTCCGTGACGTTTCCCTCGTTGTCTTTCGATTGCATATCCGAGAATAATCGAAAACCTGAACTTTAATGAATAGGTGTACTTTAATGACATGCATTAAAAGTCTGCTACCAGGTGTATAATTACTACATTTCAGCATGGTCGAGCATAAAATGTTTTATACTATATAATAAAATTTTTAATGTATTAGATATTGCACAAAAAAGTTAACCTGATGATATCGAGAGGAGAAAAACTTTTTTTTTAAATATATTTGAAGTATTTTTGTTTTCTCTACTCTCATTCGATAAGTTGTTAAGACTGAAAATTCTTAAAATGAATATAAAAAATGGACAAATTGAAAGATATCTAGAAAGAAAATAAGGAAGGAAATTAAACTGAGACTACATAATATAGCTATCACAGCCCGCCGTGTTATACGGTACTGAATCTTGGGTATTAAGAGAAACTGAGAAAAAGAGGACTAACTTTCAGAGACAGAATACGGAGCGAAGAGACAAGAATAGAGTTAGGAATACAACATACAATAGTTGAGAAGGTCATAGCGTACCAGAATTGGCGTAGTCAGATACATAGAATGCCACCTGGTCAACTGCCAAGACAAGCTTTGTTTCATTAGCCTACTGGAAGACGAGACATTGGGAGACCAAAAAGCGATGGACACTACAATTGAAGAGTCCACTGCAAGAATGATGGATGTCACTTGGAACACATTTTTCAGGAGAAGCAATTGAAAGTTTGAAATGCTTAGCGCTCAAAGCTAAACTGTGATTTTCCGATCATTACTGGACAATGACTATCAGTGTTA
This sequence comes from Periplaneta americana, assembly GCF_040183065.1. NCBI lineage: Eukaryota > Metazoa > Arthropoda > Insecta > Blattodea > Blattidae > Periplaneta > Periplaneta americana. The sequence continues at coordinate 161,627,152 of NC_091126.1, read as the reverse complement.
ATGTCATATAACTCTCTATGTACATTCTATATGTCTTAAGCTATGCATTGACAGTCTTGGTTTATTTTTGACAAGAAAGTGACATCCATCATTCTTGCAGTGGACTCTTCAATTCCAATGACCTTTGGTTTCGGAACGGGAAAAACCCGCTCCTTGAGAAGGCAGAAGAAAAAGAATATAAGTATTACCGATAACATCAGACTTATCGAATCTAGAACTTCAGTATGAATTTAAAAAACTCCCAATCTTGACTTTGTCCATCACAAATGCTACTTTGCCATCGCCCAGATTTAGACATATTTGAACTTATGACCACTTTCGTCGTAATCGAGCTCTCTCTAACTCAGCTACCAAGAAGGCTGACTGCGCGAATAAGTCACAGGTTAAAATAAGAAAACCATGAAGTGATGTTGGACAATTACTAGAATCACAGAAGGAATAGGTGTAGCATGAAAATTCCGTTTCTTCACCACGAATTCCACTCTGACTTTTCGGGATTTGAACCCTTCAAAAGAACGATATGCCTCACACTTCGCGAAGATTTATTGCTTGTTAAACGTTATTGGTTATACGCCGGAAAGCCAGCTTAAACTTCGAGGAGTGAAAATTATATTTTTGTTAGGTAGATGAAAGAAGTACTTACCGGAGAATTTGTCTAGTCAGCTGGTTCCTCTTCTGCCATGACAGCATCGAAGATTTTCGCCATAATTTCCTACATGAAGACTTCAATTTTCAATAGTAATAACACATTATTTCCTTCTCGTAGCCGAAGTTCTAGTCGCTTGAATGAAGAGGAAACATTCGCGTTCAATTATTATAGTCACAGCTGTTCTTTCAACTTGCTAACTACACCAATAAATCTCCAATTTTATGTTAGCTTTCGCCAAATGAATTATTATTTTCAACGTTTTCCTCCCAGACATGTTTGTGTTCGTAAATGTACTATCACCCGTCATAAACCGTAACTTATTAACCAGTACTGTTAAGAGTAACTTCCACATGGTGTTAAAAATATTCGATATTCTGATAAGTGGTAGTATCATAAAAACAAGAAAATTGTATAATAAACTAGGGTCCTAAAATTAATATCTTCCAAGGTATGAATATTTGTTCAACATTATTGTCAGGGCTAAGATTTATATGCACTAAAGTGTTCAAAATATGTACATGTATATGTGTTAAAAATAGTCAAAATACTCGTATGTACACTTAGCGGCAAAAAGAATGGGCCGACTCTTGGTCGATAGCAATGCTAAGTTCTATCGTGCGGTTCACTCGTGTAAACGTAACCCAGTGCAAGGCATTGCTGTGGTGTCTCTTCATTGAAAGTCGCCCGTCTATAATGTAGTAAACCTTACGAGCAGTGTGTGGCCCAGTGGTAAGAAGTCTGACATCCGTACCAGAGGTTGTGAGTTCGCCTCCTGGTACGGTAAAATTGTTTTTTTTATTTTAACTTTTACTCAATTTATTAGTTTAAATGTGAAATGGCATTTGTTAACAAACTTCGTCATGCCTGCCTTGTAAAAATATTATTGCCCATCACCTGTGGGCTATTAATAGGTGATACCGGGTCTGTATAAACAAAAATACTTGTCTCACATACTAAAAAAACGGACGCATATCAAACACAAATAAATAATTAAATTAACAAAAACAAAAATTTTTTTAATATATTAACAAAACAAGGCAGTGGTGGGGACTAGCATCTCGTCCACAAACCACCTGCGTCAACATCTGCCCTCATTCTGCGCGGCATGGAGTCCACAAGATTATGGAACAGGTCTAAATTCTTGGCCATCTTCTCCCTTGCATCTAGAACTCTGTTCCACAATTCCTCAGGAGTCCGAACGGGTGGTTGTTCTGCCCAATTAGAGCGTAGGATCCTTTTGACTGCAGCCCACAAATCTTGAAACGGATTCATTTCTGGTGAATTTGGAGGCCAGTCGACTGGGTCGACATCACGCCTCCTCGTAAACCATCTTTGAATCCGGTTGGCGTTGTGTATCGGATGATTATCCTGCTGGAAGAAAGTGTTCCTTCTGGATATCGTTTTCGGGCGGAAGGGATCATTACATTTGCCAAAATGTGTTCGTAGACTTCTGCCGTAAACAGACCGTGGATGCGTTCCAGAAATCCTGCCCCATCGTATGACATCCACCCCCAACATGCGACCCTCACGCGAAGCGTATCGGTGGTCATTCATACAATAAACTAGGGCAGTAGTATCTTTGCTATTGGAGACAATTACCTGGTCGGAGAAAATGACATTTCTCCAATCGAAGTCCTGTCGGAGAGTAGCATACGCAGAATTACCTATGCGAACCAGGGCAATGAGTTATTGTTTCTGTGCCATCTTCAAGCGTAATGACGAGACAGAACGTTATATTAACAGATAGCATTATTGCTTGAAAGAGAGAGGGAGATTTATTATTATTAGAGTTTGGGCATATTCTAAGATATATCGCCACATAATTATAGCTTTGCGAGACACATATGATTCCAAATTTGTAATAAAAATAGAAGATTGGGGGAGATTCGAACCTCGAGCTACTACTACTACTACTACTACTACTACTACTACTACTACTACTACTACTACTACTACTACTACTACTACTACTACTACTACTACTACTACTACTAACTTGTTCAATATACCAATGCCGTAACAACTTACGCTACTGCAACTGTTTATATCTGTTCGGCATAATACGTGGTTTTCCTGTTCATATTCGCTCCGGTCGATTTTGTATTTATCAATTTTATTACTATTTCACTCTTAAAGGGCCCTGATGTATCTAGAATCAACCCGCCATTCGAATTTATTACATATTTTAGCCTCTTAAACAGAATACAGCATATTTAAATGGTTTAATTATGTGTTACCTAGTGAACTACGGCGTTGACGAGACGAGCATGCGCAATGTATGTCTCTGGAACTTAGAAATTGTCGGCCGGCCCATTCTTTTTGCCGCTAAGTGTAGATATATATGTAATTACATTTTCTTAAATATGAACAAATATGTGGGCTAATACTCTAAAATTAAAAATAATTTACAGGTTTAACCACCAAACACTCTCTTTTATTACTTTCTGGGATCTACAGAAGTGCACCAAACTAATGAATTCAGCCTTTAATTAACATTGCTTGTTCATTTCACTTCCATTTTCCCCCTAGTTCTTAATTCAGTATACTAAAAAATGCTGTTTAAAATTTCCAAATATGAAGCTTCTTCAATTATCCCGCAAAAGAAATTTATACTGTCTGAAGCAGAGCTTTACATCACATGAAGTGATTGGCGCGCATTTAAAATTAATTATCGGCAGGAGGTATATTTGATGAGCCACATATATCGCACTAACTTTACACCTTTCCTCTAAGCCTGGATTTTTTGAAAACCCATTCTCCACTTTAGTTTTGATGAGATCAGCTAACTTACCACGTGTACTTTTAAGTTAAAAAATTGTGTCCTTCACAATATCAACATTTTCAGATAATGTGAGATTGCTGGTTAGGAGATTCTGAATTTTGTTCTTTACATTTATTGTACAATTTTGATTCAATGTAACACAATTTTTTTACATGCTGGTAATTCAACAAGGATTTCACATCAATGGAAGCAGCACTTTCTGAATTAAGAGAATTCAGTACATTTTTTACGGCTTCACAGTGCTTCAAGTTGTACTCCACAGCTTCCACTCACGTTCCCCATATGGTCAGTACTGGTCACGGTGGAAAAGGTATTTCCGTATACATTTCTTTCAGTATCTGTAGTTTCATCCACTGAGAGTTTTCACTAATCTCAGTTCTTATCTTCCCCTGAGTTTCTTGATGCATCTCTTCAGTGTAGTCTTCCGTAAGGTTGAGTGATCTGGAACACTGTAGGTTATATGGGGGGGGCTCATAATCAGAGTGGACCAAGTCCACTTGTGGTCGGTTTGTGGATTAATACAATCTCGGATGAAGAAAACTTAGATTTATTCATTGCCGTAACAAAGTCCATAATTCATTTGTTACTCCACAGAGGACAACATTTCCTATGGAAGGTGAAGGTTGCTAAGCGGGAGCCAGGAACTTTGAGACTCAATATCTCAGAACTATTCCAGATGGACTTGGTCCACTCTGGTTGTGAACCCCCATATATTTCTCTAGAAACTGCTGGAATGCTGGACTGTTGACTATTCAAAGAGGAATCTGATCGAATGAGAGCGTGACAGAGATCAGTGCTGAATTCAGCTCGTTTGCTGGTGCTGGTCGGTTACGACGCAAAGGTTTTATGTAATTCGGTATTTCGTTTCTTGCTAGCTTGTTGTATAGCAGTAAAGATGTGCTGATTAATTAAAAATCTCTGACTTGCATTGACATTGGATTGACACGTACCGCAGAATAACACTTTTCCATCTGTTGCAAAATCTTCACCTTTGAATTCATTAACATTTTTTTTTTTAATTTGACAATTGTAGATATAGCTTCTTTTAGCATTTTGAAGATATCAGGCCTACGGACAAGAGCAGAATAATCACTGACCATGCCGTTGATGCTTTGCGGTTAGGTGAGGAATTATCATACAGGGTACTTTTGTACTTGACTCAAAGGGATGTTTGCAGTTGTGTAAGTTACAATCACGTACTTTATCTTCTCAAATACTTCACGTTCAGAATCAACTTTATCTAAATAAATTTTTGAGATTGATAAAAAACACACTGCCGAATGCATGTTCAGTTAACTATAACACCATCATCTGGCACACGAATGAGTCACAGTTGAACTACGACAGAGCCCATTTAGTATGATACGCTCATTAGATTTTATGAAATGAATTAGAAAAATTGACACGTAGCCTCTTTGGAAAGATAGGTCTTTGATCCCAAAACGCGTTAAGTCCATTTTAAGCGAGTTTTCAAGTGACATGCACAATAACACAACCTTTTAGATAAGAATTGGCGTTGTTTTGGAAGGAAAAAATACTTGAAATATAATGATAGAGTGCTCAAACTTATAATATACATGTATAAATCTTTAAAATGTCGCAATGGACTGAGCAAGTACTTCAGTTGCTTGACCGGGTTTTAAATGCTTGTGATGACATTGAGATGTGTCCCAACCAGCTCAACTTAGCAACACGGCATCTCGTTACGCGAGCTGCAAAGTACACCGAGGTTGATGACACCATTTTTAACATGCTTTATAAAGAGAAATGGGCAAATAAACACAACATACATATAACTCTCTTAATTTACTATCACTAGACTGTTCCTCCTCCTCATTGATTCGAATAGCTTCTCCAAAACCTTTGAGAATATGACATGTGTTTATATAATGATTTTCCTTTAGAATGATCCATACTATCATCTCTAAAATTATGATCCTTCCATGCTAAATCACCCTGTATTCATGTAGAAATTATGGATTTCCATACATGTTAAATATAATGTATATTAAGTTTGGATTATGGATGGGAAAATATAATTACATTGTGTAGTAAAGAATACTCTTTGAATGCATTCTCATAAGGTAGCATTTATTTATCAAAGCTTACAGATCGATGAGTCAGTCGTTCAACTGACAGAATTTGAGACAGAGCTGCCCGAGTACATTCTGAGGTGTAGCACCTGTCAGCTAATGTCGACTTCAAAGTTTAGTGGTCCGCAGACACCTCTACAGTCGAGGGTGACATCGCAGTTCTCATCGATAACGCATCTGAGGTCTGTTGAGCAGAATAGGCCGTTGTTGCATCTCCGTACGCAGACAGAACTGAAGCAATAATCTCCATCCGCGTAGGGTTTCGCGGAAACCAATCCCAAGAGCAGCAAGAAGTACACTGTTACCAGCATCGCGTTCGTTCCATGCTTAGCCGGGAATCGCTAGGCTTATATAAGGCCGATGCAGGTCACACTATCTTCTCCTGTCAACTGTCACAATTGTGGTGTTGACAGCATTTCAGAACTTCTGACCGCCTGTCATTTTGTGACGTGCCGCTTCGTCACAGTTTGAAATTCACCTGACAAATTTTGCTATCTGGCATTTAAGTTTAAGGGGAATTACTTTCGAACTCTTATCATATTTCTTGTTATTTGATTATCATTTCTTTGTGCTCAGTTTCATTTTTTATTTTGTAAAATATGAGGTAACGTTTAAGTTTTGTCTCTCTTGGCCGTACTATAAGCAAAACTCAAGATCCTTAAGAGGGAAGTGACTTGTTCTAGATCACAAAGTCGACAATGGCGTTGCGGTCTCTCCTTCGTTTTCACAGTTCAGTAATATTATTTTGTAGGTTCTTCATGTTGTCGAAGGATGAATTTCGTTAGTAGAAACATTTTTGGGAGAAAATTATAAGTCAAGAGGTGTTTATGTTTCACATACAGAAGATAACTTACAAACAGCAATATGCCTATATAAGCTAGAGAGGTTTTCCCCCGGTTTATTGAGGTGATTCCTGGTGTTATTTGGAACAAAAAAATGTGAATACAGTAACGGGGTGACATTCATAATTAAGGAGTTACGGCAATTTGAAATAAGCAGAAAAACTTTTTATTTGAAGAAGTCACTGACAGAAATGGAAATCATAGTTAGAATATAAACAAGTGTTTCATTTTGTACCAGTCTCTTGCATGTAGATTGGATTTAAAGCGAATGTTTAAAATTTCCTCCCTGCATCTGAAGGCAAAGATTCGCATGGGTGTGAACCGCGCATGTAGCATTTCGTAACTTCACATGTTCGTTCCTTATTGTCGCTGCGGCATCGAGAATGCGTTGAATCAACTCTTCTCGTGTTTGCACCCTAATCTGGTACACGATGTCTTTCATCCACCCTACTACTACTACTACGATGGCATCACAGCCCAAAGTCGAGCCTTAGCCTCCTCAATTTTCTTCCTCCAACTGTCCCTGTCCTGTGCTAATCTTCTCCAGGCAGTTGTTCCAAGATAGTCCTGAGAATCGATCGTTACCGCATCTATCCATCTATTTTTGAGTCTTCCAATTGGTCTTTTACCATGTATTTTCCCTTCTTAGATCTTCTTTGGTATTCTGTTTCCTTCCATCCGATAGACATGTCCGGCCCATTCAAGCCTCCTTAATTTGATGAAAGTAACAATATCGAAACTTCTATATAATTTATATAGCTCGTTATTATAACGTATTCTCCACTGCATATTTTCTTGCACTGGTCCAAAAATTCTTCTGAGTATTTTGCGTTCAAATATACCTAGTTTAGCTTCTGTCTCCTTAGATAACGTCCAAGTTTCGCTTGCATAACAGAGAATACTTCTAATAATTGTTTTGTATATTTTAAGTTTTGTTTCCTTGTGCACACAGTTAGATTTCAATATTGCACTTAATGAAAAATAGGCCTTATTGGCTGCAGTGATTCGACTCTGTACTTCAATTAATTCGTTATTGTTACTTGTCATTACTGTTCCAAGATATTTAAACTTCTCAGTTTCTTCAAACATGTTTATCGTCAGATTAGGAGGGTTGTATATATTCTGTTTATTTCTTATTTTTTTCATCCGTTTGGTTTTACTTGCATTAATGCAGCCCGATTTTAGCAGCTCCTTTTCATCCACCCTCAGATGCAGTAATCTAAGGTGTTAAATCTGGGGATCTGGCAGGCAAACGGTTGGCATGATCATGTGGTTCTAAATGCTGCACTTCTTGCACATGAAAAGGATACAGTCCGTTCTCATGAAGAATTTTCCATACCTTGGAATGTGAAACGTTAAATCCTCCCCCACACATCGTTAGTCCTGCACAAACATGTCTAGCGCTACATACACCATGGTGTGTTTCGAAAATCTGTTGTAACTCCTTAATTACAAATGTCACCCCATTACTGTATTTACATTTTTTGTTCCAAATAACACCAAGAATCGCCTTCATAAACCGGGGGAAAACCTCGTGATACACTCTGTATATGAAAAATCAGAGGGGAAAACAAATGTAATAATCTTTATATGAAAATATTCTGTAAAAGGTAAAATCATGATAAAAGATGAAATAGCAGAACGGGTGAAGAATTTCTACTACTTGGGTATGATTGCCAACTATTTTTGAAGAAAATACGTGAGACTAAGTGGTCTACAATATTTCACATAGACAATTGACAAATTATTCAATTAAGTTAACAGTAATAAAACAACTTTATTCTACATTTTGGCAGGCAGGCATTTTCCTCGCGTAATACTAAAAAAAAAAAAAAAATAAATAAAAATAAAATAAAAAAAATTCCCTACATGAATATTTTAAGTTGATTGTGATTTGCAGTTATGATTTGACTAGATGTGTCGCGCTCCTGTTTCGAACATCTGTTAACTTACTGTTTATAAGAGAAAACACTCTTTGCATGAGCTTTGCTGCCTGGTATGCTTACAACACATCTCACTATTTTTTTATGCTCGATCATGCCGAAATGTAGTAATTATACACTTGGTAGCAGCCCTTTAATGGACCTCATTAAAGTACACCTATTCATTAAAGTTCAGGTGTTCCACCAATCAGAAAATACCATTGTAGCAATATGAAAGCGCAAGTATCGATTATTCTCGGATATGCAATCGAAAGACAACTAGCGAAACGTCACGGAGGCTGGAAATCCAATACTGTCGGAGAAGGTTATGTTCTGTTACTATAATAATTAGCGTTAATTTTAAATAATATTCAAATAAATTCAATTTGTCATCTCGTTTTTCAATGTCTAAATCAATTTCAAGGTTATATCAAGATTAATCTTTATTTTACTCTCTAGATTATATCAAAGTCAATGACATTTGTTTCTCGCAAAAAATCAATACTTTCGCGTCTGCGCACATCTCACAATTTACGAGATATTGCACGAGGTCAGTTCCGCTCCCCAGTCAGATAAGAATAACATGAATACTGATGAATAATTTCAAGTTAGAAATATGGTCGAGCATAAAATGTCGTATGAAACTTGCCTATAATGGTAATTAAGACGCTCGTATGAAAATCATGAAACTCGTTTGCTCTCGTTTCATAAACATACTCGCGTCTTAATTACTACCATTATAGGCTCGTTACATAATGTACTATTAATTTGTAACTCTAACATTGTTTGATTTTAAACTAGTGAGCCCTGAAACCATTTCTGGCAAGTATTACCTACTACAGAGACTGCACATTTCAGAGCATCTCTGGAACAACAGAATCCATCATATAAATCACCTTCAACCAAATAAAAATTAAATGTTTCAAATAAATTTTTACATTATGCAAAAATAAGGGAGAAAAAGGCTCGAAGAGAAGGGAAATACGGGAGTCGGGAAACTGTTAAAAATTATGGGTAAATACGGGAGATTTCGGGAAATATAGAAGGGTTGGCAACCCTATACTTGGGCTGAAATGCGTGATACGCAGAAGAACGGGATGTTAGTGAGAAGGGGACAACAAATTGAATATATTGTTTTTAGAATAAGGAATTATCAAATAAAATGAAGGAGAGTGTGGAAAGGACAAATAAAGACCGACTGCCAAGGATTACCACCTTAGTGGAAGAGGAGATCAGGCACGCCCCCGTAAACGATGGAGAGAACAATATTTTAGTGACATTTTAAACTTTTAGTATTTATGTTTGAGGAAATTTTTAGTTTATTTGTTGTTGCTTTTATTTTGTTGGTCACTTTTGCTATAATTGATGTGGATTTTTTTACTTTTAGAATAAATAGTGTAGACGTCTATCACTTTTAATGTAAATAGTTTTAGGTTTGAACATTTTAATATAACTATTAATTTAACAGATAACTTGAAACCGAAACAGACTAGATGCCTATCCCTTGTGGTTGATGAAGACGATTATTACTATTGTTATGTATTTGTGTTTCACTCTTCAGATCGGCCTAGTTGGCACAGTTGGTATAGCGCTGGCCTTCTATGTGGTTAATTGCGACAGGCTCATGTCAGTAGATTTACTGGCATGTAAAAGAACTCCTGCGGGACAAAATTCCGGCACACCGGCGATGCTGATATAACCTCTGTAGTTTCGAGCGTCGTTAAATAAAACATAACATTTTCACTCTTCAGAATAGTGTGAAAGACTTGCAATACAAGGTGCATGCCAACATATCTTGTCTTAATTTCCACTGAATCTTCTCAAAATCGTGAAGTGGAGCTCTTGATCAGGGGAGAGATGTTGCAAAACTAATATTGAATGGTTCGTTTCCAAAACCTGCTTTTTCAGTTTGTTATTTTTACAGGAAGGAACCAATTTGAAAAATACGTGTTTATTATTATTAAAGGGCGGAAAAATGTGCTTTATGCCTTAAGTTTAGTGTCAATGGACTATACTGTTGTCATTCACTCACGTAAACAGCGGCAAGAAAGTACAGTCTGGTAATGAGAACCTCATCACTCCATTCAATCGATCTATAAATACTGGAATGAAGTTGTAATATAGTTGTGATAATTTAAAAACTTACCTTAAATGTTAACTGCCACAGCCTGGATGATTAAAGGATGCATTACACTGAACCACAATATACATCCGTAAATTATCAAAAGAAAAAAATTCGACGTTTCTCACTGAAAGGATTTTCAGCATCGAAAAGCTTCTTTCCGTGTCACAAGATGTTAGAGGTGCAAATGAAAAAAGCACCGTAGTATATAGTTTTCCCCTCCACTCAAAATGTTACACATAACTGTACAACCGGTACTTTTTGCAGAATTTGTGGAATTTTTCTTTCACCTTTTCACCTCTAAAATGTGGATTATCAAGTTTCTTGAACGGAATATTTGGAGAAATCATATTAAATAAATCCACATTAAATTTAGATTGTGTATGTTTTTCATTATTTCATATCGAAGACGTTTGTATGTTTTCGGTAGGTTTGTTGCTGTTAAAATGCCGCTCTATGTAATATTTCCTACGTATTTTAATTTCACATTTGCGCACGACACACAAAATATTCCCCCCCTTTGCGGAATAACAGTCTCTCTCTTCCGTATTTATTTCTTCATCATCATCATCATCCTTCACGAATTAGGCCTCTGTAGAGCTGTTTCGGCCCCATCTAGCAGTCTTCTTAAAGGTCTTCCTGGTCGACGATGTCCTCTAGGTTTATACTGCATCATAATTTTTGGGATTCTTGAATTTTCCATTCTTCTTACATGATCAAGCCAATTGAATTTGTATCTGCTGATTTTTTCTTCTACTGACTCTACTTCTAATTGTTCTAAAATTTCTTCATTCCTTTTTCGGTCTAAAAGAGTATATCCTGCTGTCCTCCTCAAAAATTTCATTTCCGTTGCTTTGATTCTGTTCACGTCTTTTTTCTTTAATGACCAAATCTCGCTTCCGTATAAAAGGGTGGGTAATGCTAGTGTATTATATATTTTTATTCTTGTAGATTTTTGTACTAATTTAGCTTTTAATGCATTGTTTATTATTCCTAGAATTTGTGTAAATTTGGTAATTTCCTTGTTCACATCTTTTCCATTTTGATAAGATATTTCACAACCCAGATAATTGAAATTTTGCACTTGTTCGAGGCATTGGTTATTGTGTATTATCTTACTTCTGACTGGGTCTTGTCCTAAAAATGCCATTACTTTTGATTTTTGTGCTGAAATTTCCATCCCAAAATCTTTTAATATTTTATTTAATGTATACAATCCTCTTTGTAAATTATCCTCTGAATTGGAAATTATGACTTGATCATCGGCATAGAGTAAGGTATTTAATGTTAGAGCACTGGTTATTTTGATTCCTGATGTGTAGATTTGGTTCCATTTTAAAATAATTTCATTTATATAAATATTAAATAAAGTTGGTGATAGTGGACAACCTTGTCGAACTCCATTATTAACTAATTTTATTTCGGATATTTCTTAGACTGTTTAATTCCAAATCTTTCGACTTAAATATTTTAAATCACTTTTACACCTGCACAAAGACAGTAAACAATATTGTAAACATCTGGCTTTCTTTCCCATAAGACTAGAAGTTGACATTGAACGTCATTTGTTGGTTCCTAATTGTACTGCCGTCCTCTCGTAGTGCTTTTATGTTATTACTCTTGTACCTGTGACGTCATCCATACTTCAGACCAAACTAACCTGTATTGCGTGGTAACGCACACTTTTCCGCCCTCTAATTATTATCATAATTATATTTCATACCATTCCATGTACTTAATGTACTAGAATACGTCATAGTTTGTAAATTAAAATATAAGAAGTAGGTTTTGGCCTGAAAAACATAAAATTGAAGGTTTTGGAAAAAAATTATCATACTTTTAAATATAATTTTCAGTGACAAAAATCAGGATTTGGCAAAAAATAACTTTACCATTGGATTCACAGTTTAAGTTATAGGCCTATGTATATTATATTAGGTCAAAATCGGCTTTGAGGAAAATAGTAGATTTTGGATTTGAACCATTTAATCATGAAAAATGATTTTAAGTTACTGTTTTGAATACCTGTATCCTGCATTTACTTGTACAGAGAAAATTTGTAATTTGTCTCGTGAAATCTTGTTCGTGTATCAGTTTGTTGCGCATATTCGAAGTTTTCATAGCGTGTAGTATTATCTATAAGTCATATTACCACAAAGTGAAACATTTCTTACTCGATAATTAATATAGCTTCTTTTACTTGAACTTTTAAGGAGAAATACCACAAAATGGACATTTTTAACGCAAGAAACCGCGTGAAGGGAAGAAAGAAGACGACGATGGGGTACTTCATTCAAGGAGCACTTGGCAGGCCGCCGTCGAGCTCTTTGCATGTACTAACTCGAGATGACTGCATACATTTCAGACAGGATGAAAGGGTTCAAACGCTGAAAGATCTCGATTCGATTGTTCTCAGCTGCAATGAGATGGAATTGTATGCGAAGAAAAGAGTTCTGTGGAATGGTTGTCGTGGAAACTTATCTGAAAACGAAATGACAAAAAGGGATTTACATGTCTCAGCGTAATGTGGCAATATATGCAGTTTATAATTTTTATTCAAATAAGCTACAATTGTGACTGGACTGGACAGAAATAATAAGAGCATGCTAAACAGATGTGGACAAGTTCATATTTCATAATATGCAAAATGATTCACGAGGATTTACCATCCCTTGCGGAGCTTCTTTCCGAAGACATTCTGAGCAAAAAATGTCATATAAACATTTGCCCTAATCTCAATATTTTCAGAGTTACACTAATTTGAAATTGTTAGTAAAATACCATTTTTCTTTAGTTTTAAGATTAAAAAAATATTAAAAATAGAGAAGTACTATTCGGAAATGTCATTTCTTTAATTGGCTAGTGTTCTGAAGCTAAAATGTGTTGTTAATTGCTTTGTACAGGTTTTGTTTTTCAATTTTTAACTAAAAATGACATCATTCTTAAGCACTTATCACAAACATTGTTACAAATCATACGATTTTAGAAACTTGATTCTTTACAGTTTAATTATGCATCCTAATGTACAGTCTTGAAGAATTTAAAAGAGTGGCGTGATTTGTAACAATTGTTGTGTAAATGCGTAAGAAAATAAATGTAATTTTGTAGTAAAAATCGAAAAAAAGAAAAATGTACGAAGCAACTATGGAATTCACAATACATTTCTAGCTTCCGAATATTAGCTAATTAAAGAAATGCTACTCCTGATTGGTTTATTCTTTATCTGTAATATTCTTCTACCCTTAAAACTCAAGCATAATGGTATTTTACAAACAACTTCAAATTAGTGTAATTTTGAAAATATTGAGATTACGACAAATGTTTATGACATCTTTTGCTCAGAATGTCTTCGGAAATAAGCTGTGTAAGTGACGGTAAATCCTCGTGAATCACCCTGTGTAAGATTTACACTTTTCAATAAACATTTTAGTTTTCTGTCATGTATCACATACTTGAGGTGGCGACTTTCGAAGCGCTTTATATTCACAAGTTTTCGTTTCCAGAAAATCGAAATAAAAACTTCTACTGTAAGACATTTACAAATGTGCAACATTTGAAGTTCTTTAAGTGCACAAACATAAGATTTTTCACGTTGCTAAACATTGTGTAGCTGAATTTTCGTATTTACATATGAAGAGTCCACTGCAAGAATGTAGGATGTCATTTGGATTACATTTTTCAGGAGAAGCAATTGAAAGCTTGAAATGCTTAGTGCTCAAAGCTTAACTGTGATTTTCCGATCATTACTGGACAATGACTATCGGTGTTAATGCCATATAACTCTCTATGTACATTCTATATGTCTGAAGCTATGCATTGACAGTCTTGGTTCATTTTCGACAAGAAAGTGACATCCATTATTCTTGCAGTGGACTCTTCATATATCTACATATTTACAGAGCTGCATATTTAGATATCTACATACCTTACTTACACATCTACATATTTAGAGATCAACATATGAATAATCTAAGTAAATTATGTACATGATTTATTTATAATAGTCGACTTTCTGAAAAGCCGTACAATCATTTACAGAATATAGAAATAGGGAAAACATCCAATTCCAATCGTAATCTATTTCGAGAATCTATCCAGGACACAGCGGATGGAATAACGACTGTTCTATTTCTGATTACGTCTACAATGAAAGTCTACAGACGCATATAAACTGATGTGAATTTGTGTAAACTCAATCTGAGATACGAATCCAATGACAGTTTTATTATTCCCTGGAGTCACTTTTGAACAGAACTTTTTATTAGGTTACCAATGTTTTGTACTTAATTTTTAAATGCCACAATTTTGTTTCAGATCGCCTTCAACGTCCAATCAGCATCCCGGAGTCAAGAGGCAGCGGAAGAGTAGTGTTGTCGACATAGTCATATAGTGCCGAGGTCGAGAATGCATAGGAGCTCTACCTGCCTGTTTACTGAACGTCTTAATTACTGGTATGAAAAAACTTCATACACAATTATTTAGTTATTTTTATCTTTATGATTAGACCTACTGTTGTATTCCACAATCGTGACTTTTCTTTAATGAACAAAATATACTCAATTCAGTACTGAATGTGCCTAAGCGTACCGAAGACAATTCACTGACAGAATATGTTATTCCCAGGATTCGATTCTAAGTTCTCCGTTTCTTGTTCAGCCACGTTCAGAAGAGGACAAGAATTTCAGCTTACTGGCGAAAATTACCCCTTGAAGATAGGCCTACTACAAATCAGTAACTTGATTTTGCTTCCAATGTTAATTGCTATAGGTTACATAGTTTATATTCTTGACAGTGGCGGTTCCTGGGGGAGGGAAGGGAGGAACTTATTCCTCACATTTTCTTCTTTTGAAAGTAAATACCAAAGAAAATATGTGCCTTAAAATTCGAGGAAAAGAATTTGTCGTTACACGTGTTACTTGTTTCCCACAAATCAGTAACTTGATTTTGCTTCCAATGTTAATTGCTATAGGTTACATAGTTTATATTCTTGACAGTGGCGGTTCCTGGGGGAGGGAAGGGAGGAACTTATTCCTGACATTTTCTTCTTTTGAAAGTAAATACCAAAGAAAATATGTGCCTTAAAATTCGAGGAAAAGAATTTGTCGTTACAGGTTTTACTTGTTTCCCACAAATCAGTAACTTGATTTTGCTTCCAATGTTAATTGCTATAGGTTACATAGTTTATATTCTTGACAGTGGCGGTTCCTGGGGGAGGGAAGGGAGGAACGTCCTCCTCACATTTTCTTCTTTTGAAAGTAAATACCAAAGAAAATATGTGCCTTAAAATTCGAGGAAAAGAATTTGTCGTTACAGGTTTTACTTGTTTCCCACAAATCAGTAACTTGATTTTGCTTCCAATGTTAATTGCTATAGGTTACATAGTTTATATTCTTGACAGTGGCGGTTCCTGGGGGAGGGAAGGGAGGAACGTCCTCCTCACATTTTCTTCTTTTGAAAGTAAATACCAAAGAAAATATGTGCCTTAAAATTCGAGGAAGATTCAATAATTTTTAAGTTCACAGCTATAAGAAAAACTCGGTTGATCGAGTTTTAAACGACGCGCGCTCATGTGCTGTAGAAAACTGTGAGAAAGATGCGAGATTGTCTGTGTGGAGGAAAGGCACTGCATTCCTCCTCTACTGCAGTTAACACAGAGAACAGCGCACTAGCGGCCAGAGAAAGAAGCAGAGTTTTAAAGCAAGTAAATGAACGGAGAGGGAGGAGATCCTCCTCTGAATCAGTCATGGGCGGGAAATAGAAATCGACTGGTCGTGCAGCAAGCTCGCTACCGCTGTCACCTAACGATGTAGCATTCAACCGAACTATAACACATCTAGGAGGAGGCACAATAAAAACAGTTTCAACGCAACGCTATGAAAGACACCATATAAACTTTTTTTAAATTATAAATAAAAAATATTATTCATTACACTTTATATAGGCTATTATTCATGCTTTGAAACTTTCGTGGATATTTGAAAGTTAAAGTCGGGTTTATGTAAAACAAAGAGGAAGTAGTTTTACGTAGTTGGCCCCTGAAACTCACTTCTATTCATTGTTTACTAGACAGGGCAACAGCCAAGTTGTCAGTTTTGTACAAATATATTTGAAACTGAAAGTAGGTACTCCAAACTACATCATTTTTAACATAAAAAATGAATCGGCCACCGGCAGCTTTGAACAATAATGATAGTATGACTTTACAAGAACTGACATTCTTCAAAAGAATGTGATACTGAACTTGTAAAGTATACATGTGGCAACACAGACCACGTGGGTGGGTGCAGTGTTCTCGCATTCCTCAGATTATTTCCCATTCCCATTTCCATTTCCGTAAAACGGTTCCGGTTACGAGTTAGTAGCTACAGTCTTTTCCAACACGTGTGATGCTGTAGTGTGCTCGAAAAATGCTACGAGGTTGTGAATTTCCTTGTAATTGTTTTTATTTTGCGCAATTATTCAACAATGAATGGAAGTGAAAACATAATATATTTTGGACAATTTAGGAAACTCAGTTTACAAGAAAAGATTATTGCTATACAGAAGGGAAGGCCAACCCCAACACTACCTGGTCTTACATGTATGCATGTAGGCTAATTTGTAGCATGTTTCATTCAAGAAGGTGTCATTTCGTGGTGTTAACTTCTTTCCTTCTCTTAAGAAATATGCAGGAGCAGCCACTGATTCTTGAACTGTTATTCAAAATATAAAGGTAAAGTCAACCATATTACAGGCCAAAATCGGCCCAAAGGGTGACGGGATATTAAGGCTCAAATTTACGGACAATTAGCATTAATAGCAGTAAGGATGTCAGTTCTACGTGCCCACCAATATTACTCCGAGGAAATGCTCTTGATAGTCATTCAGTCATTTAGATTAGGGGCTAAGTACAGACCGATTATTTAGTTCTGACAGCTCAGCGACCCGAAAGAGGGGAAGTAATAGGAGTAGTGGGGAGAGCTCCGGAGTAGAGATAAGGGCGAGCGGTCGGTAAAGGAATGCAGTACAGCTTAATTGTACTAGAACCATACCGCTCTACCGCACGCATGACATCCGATCGCTCCGACGGCAAGCGAGAGACTAGCCCAAACACCCCTTGGCGAAACTAAATGGACTCGCCTGACCCAGGCGCACATCGACGGGGACTATCAGGACTAAATAATCGTACTGTAAACCCCAGGGTCATAGTGCGGTCGGAAGAATTAGATCAATGCAGAAAATCCTTCACCACATCGGGAATCGAACTCGCGACCTTCCGTGTTGCAGCGTTACGCCTTTCGCGCGTCACTATCACGCGATTCATTCAAAAGATGTACACTATCATTATTTAATATGCACCAACTCCATCGCTGTGGAGTAACTGTTAGTATACCTGACCGTGAAACAAGCAGACTCGGGCGGTTGGGACATGTTGCCTGGTTGAGTTTTTTTTCCGGGGTTTTCCCTCAACCCATTAAGAGCACATGCTGAGTAACTTTCGACGCTGGACCCTGGATTCAATTCGCTGGTATTATCACCTTCATCTCGTTCAGATGCTAGATAACCATAGCAGTTCATAAAGCGTCGTAAAGTAACCAAATAACGGGATTCATTTTCGTGTCCTCAATTTACACAAAAGTAATCCTTTTATATAAAAAATAAAAAGTAAAACATATAGATATCGCAACTTTTAAGTACACATGTGTACTATAATTTTGCACTAATTTAAATTAACCCTCCTGCTACCAAGGTATTTTACAACTTACTACTACCAAGGGAGGTAAGATAATTACCCCAATCAAAATCATACGTGAATCTTCGTTAAGCATTTGGATTAGAAACAATTTATGTATTATTGATTATAGACTTACAAAAAATGTAAAAATATAAAATAACCATCCTAATTTTTAAAAATCCAGGTTAGTTCATTCATTCATTCATTCATTCATTCATTCATTCATTCATTCATTCATTCATTCATTCATTCATTCATTCATTCATTCATTCATTCATTCAATTCCATAGATCTTACACGAGCAGTGAAGCTTTAAGATGTAGAACGAGTCAAAATTTTACAATATTACAATTACAATTTTTAAAATTTTTTACAATATTTTACAATTTTTACAGTTATACAATTTAGTAATTTTGTATAATTTTTACAATTTTGTTCAATTTTTTTGCAATATTTGGCGAGATGTAGTGAGTTGAGGTGAGGTCCAAAGATTCGCCAAAAGATTACCCGGAATTTGCCTTTTGGTTGGGGTAAACCTCGGAAAAACCCAACCAGGTAATCAAATCAAAGGTGTGAAATGAAGTGATGCCGAGGACTCGCCATAGACCATCCGACAAAGTTCGAAAGTCCTATTCCATTTTTGTTGAAAACGTACACCAAAATTAATTAACTTTAAACCTTCTTAATGCTACATAATTTTGACATGGCAGAAATTCTAGTTGCATTGGTCTGGAAGTTTTATTCTTGTTTCAGTTTGCAAACGAACAGTATGATTCTGTGATAGGGGAAGTTATGCAGGCGTATAGTGTATTTTTCCCTTCATTTGAAACGACATTTCGAAATTAGTTTCAGTTCATAACAAATTTTTTACTGTGGTTCACTGAAAGTGTATTGTATGTGTCCATTATGACGTTAATATTGCATAACACGCGATTACAAATTAAAGGAGTGATAGTACAGGTGTGTAGGTGATCTCGATGCCGAGATACTACTGAGAGAGTCCGTGTGGCATGGCTAATTTTATACTCAAATTTACTTCGGAACATGTATTATATGACTTTCTCGTGTTAAATTCTATCGTACCTGATTTACATGTTTCGACCTGTTATGGGTCATCCTCAGAACTGGTCGTTGCTGGTCTTGGCGCCTCTTGTTTTCTTTCCTGTGGGGGTGTGTTTTTGTAGTTTAATGTGGAGTCAAAGAGTGTGTGTGTTCTGAAATTGAGTTGTGTGTTGAGAATTTCATTAGGGTGTGTTTTTGTGTCTGTATATTTCATATTGTTCTAGTGTGTTTTGTTTCTGGCTTTTTGGTTGGATGTGTAGAATTTCCATGTCTGTGTTGATGTCTCTGTAGGTGTGGTTAGCATTTGTGATGTGTTCTGCATATGTGGAAGTGTTTTGTAACTTTGTTATGGCTGTGGCACACAAAAAACAAATCCTAATGAAATTCTCAACACACAACTCAATTTCAGAACACACACACTCTTTGACTCCACATTACACTACACAAACACACCCCCACAGGAAGCAAAACAAGAGGCGCCAAACCAGCAACGACCAGTTCTGAAGAAGACCAATAACAGGTCGAAACATGTAAACCAGGTACGATAGAATTTAACACGAGAAAGTCATATAATATATATTCCGAAGTGATGCAAAGTTAAAAGTATGTATGCTCAAATTTACGTTTTACAAAGCGGGTCGTGATGCAAGCAGTGATTGTCTACATAGACTACCTCCTTTGATGTCTGTACAGGCGTAATTCCATGCGTTGGCAAGTGCTACTGAATTTACTGCGATGTTGCAGTTGTCTCTAGAAACAAAGTCGATTTCTCACTAAATGAAAAGAATTAACGCAAAATGACAAAGGAAAATTATGTTCCTTTTATCTTAAGAATATAGAATAGAATAGAATATGTTTTATTTAACGACGCTCGCAACTGCAGTGGTTATGTCAGCGTCGCCGGATGTGCCGGAATTTTGTCCCGCAGGAGTTCTTTTACATGCCAGTAAATCTACTGACATGAGCCTGTCACATTTAAGCACACTTAAATGCCATCGATCTGGCCCGGGATCGAACCCGCAACCTTGGGCATAGAAGGCCAGCGCTATACCAACTTGCCAACCAGGTCGACTCTTTAAGAATATACTTTATGACGTTACTGTCATGGAACACCTTTCTTTCTGTTCAGTGATGGTATCGGAATAAAATCCTGATGAATGTATGGTCATTACTAGGGCTAGGATTTTGATGAAATTGTATCTTTTTTCTAGTAAGCCAGAAACATAGCCGCTTTAGTATTTATATGTTATTTGATAAACTGAGTGTTTTAAGACATTTGTTACGGCATTTTTTTGCATTTTTTGCCTGTTTCAACTCATAAGAACATCTTTTGTGTTATTCGGACATTTTTGAGGCATTTTCATTTAATTTTGGCCGCAAATCTCCATTTTTAATATAAGATATTTTAATCGTTTTTCTACACAAATATTGCCCTTTTAACGTAGTACACACCATGTAATGGATCAGTCCAACTATTCCTTCAATATAGACTCCTCTATACTTGCTAATTCCGTGTAAGAGTGGCTTTGTGATGGGGTACATGGAAACTACATCATGTAAAATAATTATAAAGTGTACCACGTAGAAAAGATTATGTAAAATTAAATAAATGTTGGTACTAGCATTTAATTTAATTATTTTAGTCTAAATATTAAGTAGCACAAAACTCCTTTTCCTACTAAGCCAATTTTAGAATGTAAGATCAACTTTTAGGGCATTTTAAGGTATGTATTAACGTTTGAAATGGCGTTTTTATGACTAAAATTTTCTTTGTAATAATGTTAGCTGCAAAATCCTAGTACAGAGCATTGTACGCATAAACAGCAATAACTCAGTGAAAGAAATTTCAAAATTGAGTAATTTTTAGAAAATATATGGCATTTTGAAGAAATAGAATAATTTTTAATTAATCATTTTTTTTAAGGAATCAAAAAGTGAAATTGAAGTTTCTGATATATGGTTATGTTAGTCTACTTTCATATGTTGTCTGATAATATCTTAAAAAGGTTGGTTAAAAAATGTAGATTTTCCTCCAAAACGTTAATACGAGGGGGATCCAGGAAATAACGACCGTTCGCGCATACCCGCCGCGCAGCTAACTCCCCTTCCTTGTTTGAAGGTCAACTGGCTTCCTTAACATGTGTTCTCATAATTTGTGAGTACTGGTTGCAACAAATCGTCATTGTGCATTTTGTGTTACTTCAAAATGAACGAACGTGATTGATAATCCCTCCGACTGTGAGGTGAGGAGTGTGATTCGATTTTTGAATGCCCGACATTTGAAACCTGCAGAAATTTACCGGCAATTGAAAGAAGTGTATGGTGATACTGTAATGAATGAAAGAAATGTGAGAAAATGGTGCGAAATGTTCAACAATGGGCGAACAAATGTCCACGATGAAACTCGACCCGGACGCCCATCACTCATCACAGAAGACCTGAAGACTAAAGTGAACGACAGAATCTTGCAAGACAGGCGCACATCACTCGACGAATTGCATATTGCCTTTCCTGACATTTCTCGTTCTTTGCTTTGTGAAATTGTGTCGCAACATCTTGGCTACCACAAAATCTGTGCCCGCCCGCACCATTGCTGCTTCAACTCGAGAATTGCTGGATCAATTCGGTTGGGAAATCTTTGATCATCCGCCCTATAGTCCAGACCTTGCTCCTAGCGATTTTCACCTTTTCACTAAGCTGAAAGACTTTCTGGGTGGTACGCGTTTTGGAAGTGATGAAGAGTTGAAGAAGACAGTGAACACCTGGCTTAATGAACTGGCGGCAGAGGAGTATAACACGGGAATTCTAAAGCTAGTGAACAGATACGACAAATGTTTAAATGTAGGTGGTGATTACGTAGAGAATAAAGGAAGCTTCAGTTATGTAACAGACTTTGTTTTTTCAAATAAATATATATTTTTTTAATTATTGCAACAAAACCGTCGTTATTTCCTGGATCCCCCTCGTACATACCTTAAGGGCATTTTTTAAAGATTTTTAGGTCATAAATGCATTGTTTTTAGGAATTTTTTTTTATGATTTATAGGTCATCAAAATCCTAGCCCTAGTCATTACTGGAATTGGAAAACAGTAGCAAATCGTCGCATAAGCTATTCAACGCTAGTCCTAGTGCGTTATAATAAAATTAATGTCAGAAGTGAAATATAACAAACTAGTGTCCAGTTTACCTACTCTCATGGATTAATGAGTGCCAGAAGATAAAGATAATTGAATAGCAATTACCGACACGATTTCTGACATTGAGTGAGGGAACTGTACAGTTATAATACTTCACCACGTGCACCACGTTTATTGCATTAATAATTATCCCTGTGTGAAGCAACATATTTCGCACTTAGCTATTTGTTTTCGTGAACTTGTCTGTCTCTGAATACAATAAAGAACATTAGTATGCTTTTCATAGCGAAGTAGCAACGCCTTTGTTGTCGCGCATTCATTACCAATGAAAGGCCTTTTAATACAGTTATTAAGAAGGGAATTAACAGTGGCAATTTCTCATTTATGTTTGCTTCTGTTTTACTAGATTGTTCTGAGAATTGATGTCTGTGATTAACCACTGTTCTTGCGTACACGCCACAAAATGCTAATTTATTTCAGTGTTCATACCAGGAGAGTAGAAAGTATGGAAATCTGCTTCTACGTTTCCTACTTTAAACTATATGAAGAAACTTTATAACAATAATAATAATAATAATAATAATAATATATATATATATTTATTTATTTAATGTGGCAGAGCTAAGGTCAGTAGTTCTTCTCTTCCACCCAGTCAGACTCTAATTCTAATTGAATACAATAGGCTTACAGTAGTTATTATTAGAGAGCGAAATTTTAGGTCCTAAAAAGTGGCATTTTAGGCGCCTAAAATAGGCTCTTAAACTCCATTTTATTTAGTCTCTATAAAATAAAAATAGGCTTTTTGTTAAAGAATGTCAGTAATATAAGATTAAACTTTTATTTAACGCAACATTCTAGGATTAAAAGAAACTTCCACACATTTTACAAGGGTACACATGTATACAAAAAACGAAGACATTCTGTCTTTAAGTTAGTGTTTTTCATTCACCAATCACATTTCCATAGTTTGCTTTACAGTAGATGATCAGCACCTATTGTGGCTATTGTGTCACTTATTGCTGTACTTACAAATGGTGAGAAAAATGACAGGGGTTGTTATCTGTCTTGGAATATTAGATAATGCTTATTCGGGTACAACCCAGGGAGTTTGTGTTAAATTGCTGACAGAGGAAGAAATAATAATAATAATAATAATAATAATAATAATAATAATAATAATAATAATAATAGTAATAATAATAATAATAGTAATAATAATAATAGTAATAGTAATAATAGGCCTAATAATAGTAATAATTTGTCCCGCAGGAGTTCTTTTACATGCCATTAAATCTACTGACATGAGTCTGTCGCATTTAAGCACACTTAAATGTCATTGACCTTGGCCGGGATCGAACGTGCAACATCGAACACAGAAGGCCAGCGCTATACCGACTACACTACCCAGGCCAACTGAAAGTTGGAATTTTAGGACTGAAAGATTGTAAGAATGAGGAGAGATGGCCCGGAGGTACTTCTCTATTGTGTCGTTCACTGCTAGGAAGGAGTTGTTATCCGTGAGATAATCGAACTACAGGGTTGTTTCAGATCTCTGATAACGAATTTGAATGACGTCATGTGCGTCAGGAATCACACCGACAGCTGAATTTCGGCGAGAGGTGACAGAGCAGTAGTGAGTGATTTCATAATCAGTGTGCACGGTGTATCACAGTAGCAATGCCCAAGAAAATCGAGCCTTTTTTTAGGAGGGGTACATAACTCTTTCCGATGCCAAGTACAGTTACGTAAAAATCATAGGAGCCTTCGAAAAACGTGGTTTCGTTATTTCCAAGAAAGGCATCTTGTGTGTACCTAATAAGACTGGCAAAATTCGGATGGGATTAATTCCAGATTGGAAAAAGCAAGCAAATCTACCCTCCATCACAAATCGCCGCACCCCACAATATAATACAAATTAATTTCATTCGAGCTTTACTAATATTATTAAGTACACAGAAGATGCCTTTCTTGGAAGTAACGAAACCTCGTTCATTGCAGGTTTCTTTTATTTTCACTTAACTGTACTTGACACCGGAAAGGATTGTTATGTACCCCTCCTAAAACGGCTCGATTTTCTTGGGAATTTCTGCTGTGAGTCGCCGTGCACTCTATGAGATCACTCACCTCGCGCGACAGTTGAGCTGTCTTGTCACTCCTGACGCACATGATGTCATTCAAATTCGTTTTCAGAGATCGGAAACAACCCTATAGTTTATAGGGAATACCAAATTCAATAAGAATATTATATAACACTTCTCTCTTAACTCAGTCGTATGCCTTTTTGAAATCTATGGATAATTGATATACTGTGCCCTTATACTCTTATTTTTTCTCCAATATCTGTCGAATACAAAAAAATCATATCAATAGTCGATCTATTACGCCTGAAACCACATTGATGATCCCAATAATTTCATCTACATCTGTAATTAATTTTCTCAGAAGAATATTTGACAAAAGAACTAAGGAAGAGAATAGTGAAGTGCTTCGTGGGGAGTGCGGCGTTGTATAGGACAGGAACAAGGAGATTACGACGAAGTGACTAGAATTATTTGAAATGTCGATATGGAGTAGAATGAAGCATATGGAATGACAGAGTAAGAAATGAAGATATGCTAGGAAGAGTGGGAGAAGAAAGAATAATGCTGAAACTCTTCAGGAAGAGAAAAATAAATTGGCTGGGTCATTGGCTAACAAGAAACTGCCTTCTAAATGATGCACTGGAAGGAATGGTGAAGGGATAAAAGTTCGGGGAAGAAGATATCAGACAGTGAGATATCGACACCTAAGAATGAAAACCTCGTATGTCTAATTTTCTAAATTTTACAGGAGAGCAAAAAATCGACATACATGGTTTTCACATTTAAATAGTTGGCTCGTAAGTCGGAAATTCTATATGCTTTCGACATACAAGGTTTTCACACTCAAATAGATGGCTCGTAAGTCGGATTTTCTATAATGACTAGAAACGCGCTTTTCATTTTAAAATTAAAGCATAAAGAAATACGTGGTTTTCATGAAAAAAAAAATTAAAAATAAAAATTTTTCAATTTTAGACAATAAGAGCATGGGCTTTCCTATAAATTTGAGTGAAAATCGCATTATCGAAAAAAGTCGACTTACGAGGTTTTCATTCTTAGGTGTCGATATATTGGATCGAATGCAGAGACTAATAAGAAAGCGGAAAGGGGGGAAGATTGGAGAATGTTGGGTTTGTAGTGAAAAACCTGCCCCTGAGCAGAAAACTAAGAATACATGTCATATTGAACGTTAGTTTCCAATTTTTGGCAAGGGTAAACGAGATCAAGGATGAGAATGTTGACTTGCTTGCAGACGCTCATTCAATCCTGAACAGATGGAAAAACTATTTTGGGCAACTACTAAATATACATAGGCCAAATAGAAATGATCAGAACGAAATTCAAATACAAACTGCTGAGCCATTTATACCGGAACCCACACTTTCTGAAGTCGATAGAAAATCTGAAAAAGTAAAAGTCTCCAGGTATAGAGCAAATTCCAGCAGAATTAATACAAGAGGGTGGAAGAGCATTATCTAGCGAAATTTATAAACTTACTGTATACTTGCAATTTGGGAAAGGAAATTGTACCAGAACAATGGAAGGAGTCCATAATCGTACCTATTTTTAAGAGGGGGGCAAGACTAACTGCAGTAACTTTCGAGGAATATCACTTTTGTTGACGTCGTACAAAATTTTGTCGAATATCCTTTTGAGAAGGTTAACTCCATATGTAGATGAAGTTATTGGGGATCATCAGTGTGGTTTTCGGCGTATTAGATCGACTATTGATCAGATTTTTTGTATTCGACAGATACTGGAGAAAAAATGGGAGTATAAGGGTACAGTACATCAGTTATTCATAGATTTCAAAAAGGCATATGACTCGGTTAAGAGAGAAGTTTTATATGATGTTCTTATTGAATTTGGTATTCCCAAGAAACTAGTTAGATTAATTAAAATGTGTCTTAGTGAAACTTACAGCACAGTCCGTATGGGCCAGTTTCTATCTGATGCTTTTCCAATTCACTACGGGCTAAAGCAGGGAGATGCACTATCACCTTTACTATTTAACTTCGCTCTAGAAGTTCAAGGAAAGTTCAAGATAACACAAAGGGTTTGGAATTGAACGGGTTACATCAGCTTCTTATCTACGCGGATGACGTGAATATGTTAGGAGAAAATACACAAACGATTAGGGAAAACACGGAAATTCTACTTGAAGCAAGTAAAGCGAAAGGTTTGGAAATAAATCCCGAAAAGACTAAGTATATAATTATGTCTCGTGACCAGAATATTGTACGAAATGGAAATATAAAAATTGCAGATTTATCCTTCGAAGAGGTGGAAAAATTCAAATATCTTGGAGCAACAGTAACAAATAATATAAATGGCACTCGGGAGGAAATTAAACGCGGAATAAATATGGGAAATGCGTGTTATTATTCGGTTGAGAAGCTTTTGTCATCTAGTCTGCTGTCAAAAAATCTGAAAGTTAGAATTTACAAAAAAGGTATATTACCGGTTGTTCTGTATGGTTGTGAAACTTTGACTCTCACTTTGAGAGAGGAACAGATATTAAGGGTGTTTGAGAATAAGTTTCTTACGAAAATATTTGGGGCTAAGAGGGATGAAGTTACAGGAGAATGGAGAAAGTTACACAACGCAGAACTGCACGCATTGTATACTTCACCTGACATAATTAGGAACATAAAATCCAGACGTTTGAGATGGGCAGGGCATGTAGCACATATGGGCGAATCCAGAAATGCATATAGTGTGTTAGTTGGGAGGCCGGAGGGAAAAAGACCTTTAGGGAGGCCGAGACGTAGATGGGAGGATAATATTAAAATGGATTTGAGGGAGATGGGATATGATGGTAGAGACTGGATTAATCTTGCATAGGATAGGAACCAATGGCGGCCCTATGTGAGGGCGGCAATGATCCTCCAGGTTCCTTAAAAGCCAGTAAGTAAGCATAAATCTTGTTTCCCCCCGCCCCCATTTGTGGATGATTTTTTGTTCGTATTTAGCAAGGTCATAAAGCTATTCACACGCAATTCAGTTTTAACTTATTTCTGGATTTAACATGTTATGTAACTTCATTATCTGAGATAAACTTGTAATGCTATTCTAGTCGCATATCGCATTCGATAAAATGAAACTACGTCAGAAGTTATGGAAAAATCGCTCATGTGTACTAGAACTGTCACGATGAAGACCTGTCTTCTACTAAGAAACCGAAGTAGGCCTACGTCATATTAATAGCGGTATGAGATATTCCAGCTAGAGTTGAACAAAATTAATTGTAGCTCTCGCTCGCTGTATTCGTTGCACTTGCCTTTCGAGTCTCGTCTCGTAATTCTCGTGCGCTTCGAGTCTCGCTCATCGTTCTCGAAATAGCATTTGGTCGGCGTGGAAAGATTTTGTAACTTTGAATAACATACATAATTGAAATAAATAACATTAGAGATTAATTTCGAGGGAAAAATTGTTCCGGGGCCGGGTATCGAACCCGGGACCTTTGGTTAAACGCACCAACGCTCTCCCACTGAGCTACCCGGGAACTCTACCCGACACCGATCCAATTTTTCCCTCTATATCCACAGACCTCAAAGTGGGCTGACAACCGTCAAGCAACCAACATTTGAGTGCACACTAACTCTGTGTGACTTTAAATTGTGGTTTTCTGTTACGTACAGTGACGTGTATTATGCAAATTAAGCTCCCAGGAATAACTTCCTGTAAAGTTAATTTGAATAATTTCGAGGGAAAAATTGTTCCGGGGCCGGGTATCGAACCCGGGACCTTTGGTTAAACGTACCAACGCTCTCCCACTGAGCTACCCGGGAACTCTACCCGACACCGATCCAATTTGTCCCTCTATATCCACAGACCTCAAAGTGGGCTGACAACCGTCAAGCAACCAACATTTGAGTGCACACTAACTCTGTGTGACTTTAAATTGTGGTTTTCTGTTACGTACAGTGACGTGTATTATGCAAATTAAGCTTTCAGGAATAACTCCCTGTGAAGTTAATTTGAATAATTTCGAGGGGAAAAATTGGATCGGTGTCGGGTAGAGTTCCCGGGTAGCTCAGTGGGAGAGCGTTGTTACGTTTAACCAAAGGTCCCGGGTTCGATACCCGGCCCCGGAACAATTTTTCCCTCGAAATTATTCAAATTAAATTTACAGGGAGTTATTCTTGAAAGCTTAATTTGCAGAACATTAGAGATGTTTAATTGATACAAGAAAGGATAGAAAAAAAAACAATATCGCAATTATCAAAATGTTCTGAATCTATTATTAGATATTACCTATGGTTATATAAATAGAAAAAAACTCAAACATATTTATTTTGCTAATAATTGTAACATAAAATATAATATAAACAGAAAAAACTTTAACTCACCCCTGAAAGAGTAGAACTCGTGCTCAGGGACGGATTCCTGAATTTAAATTAATAAGCATATAATATAATTTGTCTTAAGTCTACTACACAACAAGAATACATACATTTAAATTTACAATTTCTCATTATATATAAAATCAATACATTACTTTTTTAATTTAATACTAGAACTATTAGAATTGACAAGATTAGGATGTTTAAATATAAATTTGTTATACATTCTTAGACCTAAATTACTTACTTACTTACTTACAAATGGCTTTTAAGGAACCCGAAGGTTCATTGCCGCCCTCACATCAGTCCGCCATCGGTCCCTATCCTGTGCAAGATTAATCCAGTCTCTATCATCATATCCCACCTCCCTCAAATCCATTTTAATATTATCCTCCCATCTACGTCTCGGCCTCCCCAAAGGTCTTTTTCCCTCCGGTCTCCCAACTAACACTCTATATGCATTTCTGGATTGGCCCATACGTGCTACATGTCCTGCCCATCTCAAACGTCTGGATTTAATGTTCCTAATTATGTCAGTTGAAGAGTACAATGCGTGCAGTTCTGCGTTGTGTAACGCCTAAATTACTACTATGATTAAATACTGAAGCAGTGTTGTATTTTCGTTGAAAAAATCTTAAACAATTCATATCTTTTGTTTGATAACAATGAGAATACAATTCAAAATTATTTCGATTTTTATGTATGAATTTTATTAATACAATACTGTATAATAAATTTGTCTTATTTTAAGAACATTAAAGTCTAAACACAATTGCTGAGATGGAAAATCAATAGGTTTATGAAGACATATTTTAATTATTTTCTTCTGTAATAAATAAAGTGGATTAAAATTGGTTTTAAATAAACTACCCCATCCTATAATTCCATGCATAATTACCGATTGAAATAAAGTTAAGTATATTGTGCGTAATAAACTTATTGACAAGTAATTCCGCAATAAAACAAAATAATATACTATTTTACGTAATTTGTTACAAAGGTAATTAATGTGTAGGTTCCATTTTAAATGATTGTCGAAAATTATGCCTAAATATTTAACTTCAGAGGATTCCTTAATAATCGGACATTTACATTGTATAAAGCTACAATTAGAGTTACGTAATTTAATATTTAATGTAGATGTAGGTTCGTTACATTTTACAGATAATGAGAATGGAATAATCATGGTTTTATTTTCGTTGATAGAAAGATAATTTATGTCAAACCATTTTTTATTAATTTAAATCCATTATTTGAATTATTATATGTATCATGCCAGGGTTTTCCACCAAAAAGTAAAATAAGAATAATGAACACCATTGTATTGTTGTACGTCAATTTTTAATAAGTCATGAATATCTGTTAAAAATAAATGTGCATTTCTAAGAAACATAAAACATACCGGTAACGTTAAAAAAAACGTTAATATTTTTTTACTTGAGATTGTTTTACACTTGATCTCAAACATACGAAAAAAATTCCTAGTTTAAAAAAAAAGGCCTAGTAATTAAATAAAGATTGGGGAACGGATTATTAAACACTGAAAGGTAGAGATGACGTTTAAAATATGCTAATTGATTTATATATATATATATATATATATAGTTACCAAAACAGATAAAAGTTCAGTCTGGTATAGGCCCACCGATGGGAGATGAGGTCGCTGCTATCGCTACAAATAGGAAACATGCAACGAGTTCAGTAGTTCAGACTCCTGCCGTCGGTAATCGGAACTTGGCTGGCCTATGTAGACAACTGTGACTATTCAAGGTTGCTTGACGTTCGAGAGTTGACCACTACCGATGTCTTGAACGTTCTCTTGATTCACTCACAATCAGTCAACGACGTAGGCAGTACTGTCGTGCGGGTTTTCGGCTTTGCGGGCGCTGTTAGTCTTGCTTTCTCGATCGTGTTCAACTCTAATTTGAACTAACTGCAACGCAGCGTTAAAATCCGCATTGGACTTCGGTTTCAGCGACTCAAGACTAGGGCGGCCCCTCTTATCACTTTCTGCACAAATTCCAGCTCAGTGCACTAAGAAGGCCCTATGATGCGCTTTCGGCGAGGAGTCACTTAGACTAGTCTTACACGACGCTACCAAGTACCAGGCTAGAAACTGAAATCACTCTATGGGTGCATAGACATTTGGCTAGGCCGCGCTATGAGCATGCTAAACTAGCCCCGGCTGTAGACTGATTACTTGTAGAGGATTCATATCATATATCATATAATAATAATAATAATAATAATAATAATAATAATAATAACAATCATAATAATAATAATAATAATAATAATAATAATAATAATAACAATCATAATAATAATCCGTGGCGCTACAGCCCGTGAAAGGCCTAGACCGACCAGCCGCTGCTGGCCTCACGCCCACATCCCGAAGCAGAGGTGAACGATCATCCAACCAGAATGGAGGTATCGTGTGGTTAGCAAGATGTCCCCCCAGCCGTTATAGCTTGCATTCGCAACCGGATTTCGCTACCTATCGTAGCTCCCCAAGTGCATCACGATGCTGGGTGGGCATCGGTCCCATACACTGGCCGAAATTTCATGAGAAAATTTCTTCCTCCATGAGGACTCGAACCAGCGCGCATTCCGTAACGCGAGTCCTAGGCAGGATGCCTTAGACCAAGACGCCACGTTGCGGGACATCATATCATATATCATATATATCATATATATCATATATCATATCATATATCATATAATATATCATATATCATATCATATATCATATATCATATCATATCATATAGTACCATATCATATATCGTATCATATCATATCGTATCATATATCATATCCTATCATATTATATCTCATATCATATCATATATCATATCATATCATGTCATATCATATCATATATCATATATCATATATCATATCATATCATATCATATATCATCATATATCGTATCATATATCATATCATATATCATATCGTATCATATCATATCGTATCGTATCATCATATCATATCGTATCGTATCATCATATCGTATCGTATCATAATATATCATATCATATCATATCATATCATATCATATCATATCATATCATATCATGTCATATATCATATTATATCATGTCATACCATATCATATCATATATCATATCATATCATATATCATATCATATCATATCATATCATATCATATCATATATCATATCATATATCATATCATATCATATCATATCATATCATATCATATCATATCATATCATATCATATCATATATCATATCATATCGCTAACACTGGTTTACGAATAGGAAAAACGTTAGTTCGCTGATCATCTACCGGAAGCCAGCGCTAAGAATGTCTATAAATATGGCCCTTTGTTACGAGTCACTACACGACTACACATAGGGCCTACATTTCTACGCAACCTCGTAGGCCTACTCGTGTCGACCAATCACTAATCAGTATGTTAATAACCCGCGGCGACTACCTGTGTCAGTCGCTTCAGAGACCCGCTGCAAGCTGTTAATGAATTTCATTGATTTAACCGATATGAATGAACAAGCTTTTAATACAAATTTTGTCCAGGAGATGGAGAAACAGCCGTTTTCATACAGAGTGAGCTAAGAGGAATAGTAAATGATTTCGAGGAAATTAGTGTGGACTATTCTGAGAAAAAATGTTCATGTAAACATATGTCTAATTTTCAATTGGTGTGAAGATACAGCTCTCTGTAAGACAAAGAAGTTTAGCATATTTTATCTCAGAACTACAAATTTCAAAAGAGACTTTTAGTGTTTTTCCTTTGTTAACGTACATTTGGTCAAAATAAAACTGACCGGTCTCTTGAGCAGTTGAAATTTCCAAAGTCCCTTCGGGTGAGCGCGCTTTTCACGACCTTAAACCTCCGTGCGCCTCTTTAGTTAACTCCGTAATACAAGGAGCTGATTTGGGCTACCTCCACAGCAAGCTTCGAATCACCGTAGTGAATTTTTTTGTTTTTACCTTTCTTGTATTTTCTAAAACTCGTTTTAGTGTAATATAGTCAAATAATTTTGCTTATGTTAATTCAGATAATTACAAAATTGGTGAAAATTTCTGGTTATAATTCCAGGAAATCAGGATATATTTTGTCATCAGAATTATGTTTTTTCTTCTTGTTTACAATTGCTACGTTTAGGCCCTGATGTTGACGGATTTAGATTAGTATAATAATCATATTCCCTGTAGCACAACTTGCAGATCCATCAACATATTACTGAATGTTCCCTAGGCAATAGAGTGGAAAACAGCATTTTAATGTGAAAGCCCCTAATTGTCGTCTTTAGTGTTACTTCTATCTAGCATCAATAGTTTGTATTAACACGAAAAAAATAATGAAGCGAAAAGTATTCTAAGGATAAAAAAATGACAAAAACCTGTTATATTTTCAATGATGCATTTATAAAGAAAAAGTAGCTTCACGAAGATCTGAACTTGCAACTTAACGAACACTTAGCTAACGTTCTACCACTACGCGTAACATTAGCACCTTCTTTCTCTGCATCGGACAATTCCTGCTCCGAATCTATCTCATGATCGCTTACTGTAACGTGACCTTCTTCCACTTAGATTCATCGTCTGCAGAAGATTCTTCAATCTCAGTAATACTATTGAATTAATTCAATAAAACATCAAGATCTGAAGTTTTCTTAGGGTTAAATTTTCTCTTTTTTTGCTTCCGACATTTGTGAGAAAAAGAGATTCCACAATTTATCAGTAGTAGTAATGGTAGTGATATTGGTGGTGGTAGTAGTGGAAGCAGCAGTAGTAGTAGCAGTAGCAGAAATATTCAGTAATAAGTGAAAAACATACCTCCAAACTTAGCTAAAGTTATAACTTATAAGATTATGTAGTCCTCAATTTTACACACGACAATGACAATTTCAAATCTGAAAGTAGATCAAGTCCCTTGTAGACAGTTTAGCGGGAAGGTACCTGAAGTGGAGAAAGTGCAGAAACATGTATAAAGAAAGTTAGAAAAGAACTAAAATCACTGGGATACATCTGTACCACACGCGCTGTAACTTAGAAGATTGTATGGTCTGTTGGCGCTCACTAGACACCAAACCTTATTTTTACACATAAAATAGTACATTATGCAACGAGCCTATAATGGTAGTAATTAAGACGCAAGTATGATTGCTTATGAAACGAGCGCAAGCGAGTTTCATAATTTTCATACGAGCGTCTTAATTACCATTATAGGCAAGTTTCATACGACTTTTTATGCTCGACCATATTTCTAACTTGAAAGTATTCAAAATTATGGTTATGTGCGAACTGGCCTGAATTGTGAGATGTGCGCAGACGCGAAAGTATTGATTTTTTCCGAGGCCGAATTTCATTGACCTTGGCACAGAATAAGATGAACATTACTCTGGTATAACCTGAAAATTGATTTAGAATTGAAAAACGAGATGACAAATTGAATTTATTTGAATATTATTTACAATTAACTCTAATTATTATAGTAACAGAACATAACCTTCTGCGACAGTATTGGATTTCCAGCCTCCGTGACTTTTCGCTAATTCTCTTTCGATTGCATATCCGAGAATAATCGATACTTGCGGGTTTATAACGGTACAAAGCTGACTAGTCATTTGCTGAACACCTGTAAGCTGACTTGTCATTGGCTGAACACCTGTACTTTAATGCCATGCATTAAAGGATTGCTACCAGGTGCATAATTACTACATTTCGGCATGGTAGAGCATAAATGACAATTTAAAATCTGGAAGTATCACAATGACATCCGGCACGTAACGTAGTCAGTATTTCTGTTTGTGGGATATTCCAAGTGATCAACCTCTTGAAGCAAAAACGACATGGTAGGTTTGGATAAACGAAACCTCTCCTGAAGTATTCTATCACCTATTTCTTCGTAAGAAAGCTCTCTTGCCACTAGCACAACTTCACGCTCATTATTACCCCGGTTCTAGTAATACAAATACAATAATTCGTCTTCGAAATCAATAGCTGTCAATCTGACTGCCATTTTGCTTTACTGGGCCTACCAATCACTGGTTATCTCCTTGAATCGATAGAATATGGCCAGTTAGAGATTACAGTGGTTAATCCTACAGTTTAATTGCGTGCCTCTGAGGATAGAAAACATTTTAATTACAGATTTTGATTTTCAATGCGCCCCACCGTAATAATTTCCTTTAAGCTTCCACTTCCTGTAGTGAGTTGCCGCCACTGCATAGCGCAGAAATAATTTACGAGGAACCATCCAAATATCTTGAGCAAACGGTTTTTTCTAGCTGTGAAGTTAAGGAACAGGGGAGAGTGCGGAGGGAGGGGTAAGGCTTGAGTTTAACCGCGTTTGAGGATATGACCTCGTATCCTAATACTACGACCCTTCTTTCTGGGTACTGGAGACCCTTTCAGAGATTACAATAAGAATTTTCAAGTACCCTTGTAACCTTCTTAAATGCAGTTCATTGGTCATTTTAAAAGAATAGAATAAACGACATAATAAACAATTTAAAATTATACAATACAAAAAAATAAAATGAATAAAAACAAAATTACATAAAGATAAATAAAATGAGCTATAATAAATACAAAAATTAACAGGACTTTCAGATGACAGGACAGCCGAACAAATATCTGAAGTTGTGTTTTATCATTTAGAAGAATTTAACTGTAGCAAGAAATTAATTGCGCGAACGTACGACGGAGCATCGGTAAATATCGGGCAGTACATCCATCTTCGCAACTAAAAGGGGAGGAGAATTGAACTTCACTACAAATAAATTGCCAGTTCCAGAATGGTGAATCAAAACTAACATA
Organism: Periplaneta americana; assembly: GCF_040183065.1. Taxonomy (NCBI): domain Eukaryota; kingdom Metazoa; phylum Arthropoda; class Insecta; order Blattodea; family Blattidae; genus Periplaneta; species Periplaneta americana. The sequence continues at coordinate 161,591,582 of NC_091126.1, read as the reverse complement.
GGCCTACATTTATTGAGTTTGCTTGCTCTATTATTATTATTATTATTATTATTATTATTATTATTATTAAGTTATTATTATTATTATTATTAATATAATAAATTATATTTTCAAAACCACATTGATTATATTTATAACCGTGCAATAAGAATGTTGGGAATAATTCGGTCAATTACTTATTCTTTTTCAACACCTGACTCTCTTGTAATACTATACTATACATTAGTGAGATCGAAACTCGAATATGCATCTGTAGTTTGGAACTCTATTACTAGTTCTGATTCGACAAAAATGGATAATATTCAAAGGAAATTTATTTCATTATATTCGTACAGATTCTAGCCTAATAACTCCGGATATAACTATGATAAAAAATGCGAGCACTTTAAATGTCGAAGCCTGTATGCCAGACGTCATGATCTCGATTACTTATTCTTATGTAAGGTCCTTAAAGGTGACATTAATTTCAATCTCTCTTAAACAGTGTCAGCCTTCGTATTCCTATGAAGGACATGAGACATCACAAACTCTTCTATATTAGAAATTCTAAATCTTCCTCGCTGGTCTCCAGTTGTATTAAACATGCTAACTTACATGTAGGCGATTTCGATCCATTCAATGTATAGAAGTATCTTTGCTAATATTATTTGCATAATCCTTATACACAAATTGGTAGTACGAATCAACTCCTTTCCATAATAATTTATAGTATTAATTCTTGTAAATTAATTATTGTAATCTATATGTTTTTTATTTTGTTGTTAACACAAGTATGTAATTTGTAGCATAGTTGTTCATTTTAATGTATTAATTGTATCACTGTGCTGGACTTTTATTGGCCAATGGCTGTTGTCCAGCACATAAATATAAATAAATAAATAAATAATAATTATTAATACTATTATTATTATTATTATTATTATTATTATTATTATTATTATTATTAGTTTCTGTCTTGGTCATCAGTCGTCAATCTCATATCCTACATACAAAAATATCACGAGTCGAATTTTATACGAGTGGCCATTACTCATACGCGAAAACTGAAGTGAAACTACGTCACTATCTCCCCGTGGCAAGTCTCGAAAGCTCCGCTAGATGTCGTCGCGCGCTCTATCTTGTAGTAGCTGCGACTTCTGTTCCGCGCGTTGCTGTGCCTGAATTACGACCTGCTTAAAAGCAATTTAGATTCGACCAGATATTTATTGAAAATCTATCGTGTGTAGTCTTTAACAATTTCAAAAAAAAATTCTTACACGTAATCTTGTTGCCTGCGGAGCTTTTTTCTTTAAGATTTTAAAGAAGTGCTACTATTATATCGTACGTCGAAATATTTGAAATTCATATTCTTCTTACAAATGAGCTCCTGTTTTTTTTTTCCTATTTGCTTAGATCAGGGCCTCCAAAAACTATGAACCGCAAGCCACATACGGCCCACCATGGCTTTTTATGTGGCCCGTCTTTGTTCTTGTAAAAACTGAGAATTATACATTAAATTACTGTAAAGCGATCGGAGTTTATAAAACTTCATTGGATAGGATATAGGCGTCTTCTTAGCGGATATTCTCCTCTTTGTAATATAAATTAAGTTAAATAAGCTGTGTATGTATTTTCTAATGGAGAGTAGTGCCAAAAAAACCGAACCGACCCTTGTAGCTGATTTCAGAGTCTTGTTCACCCCAGAGCACGATAGACTGGTAACTAAGACTTTCGTGGTTCGAATCCTGCCTGGGAAGGAAACTTTTTTTGTTCCTTATTCAAATTTATTCCCAATACTTTTCGATTGCAGTGATATTTTACTACTTAATTAACTTATTATTCCCAGAACATGACTTTTAGCAGCAATCTATTTATTTTATTTTATTTTATTGGGTTATTTTACGACGCTGTATCAACATCTAGGTTATTTAGCGTCTGAATGATATGAAGGTGATAATACCGGTGAAATGAGTCCGGGGTCCAGCACCGAAAGTTACCCAGCATTTGCTCCTATTGGGTTGAGGGAAAACCCCGGAAAAAAACCTCAACCAGGTAACTTGCCCCGACCGGCGCGGCCAGATGCGCTGACCGTTACTCCACAGGTGTGGACCCAGCAATCTAAAATTATCAAACTCAGAATAGTGATATTTCCTAGTTTACGTAAATGGATGCACTACTTTTCTTTCCTCCTATAGGCTACCTAGTAAATTGATGTGTTTGTATTTTACGCTCGTACCATCAAACTTCGGTCTTGAAGGGGGTAGCAAACAGTGTTTCCGGTTCTCAACCGTTAATCAAAAGGTATAGCCAGGTTAATATTATAAATGTTATTCGCACTAAACCATTGTCAATTTTCTTTAGTGAGTTCTATGAACTGTATTGAAAAAGTCTCATTTTCAACCATAGTTAGAGGCACAACAACGCACTTTTCTCGTCAAAACGCGACTGCAAGAGTCTGTGGAACGCTTGGAAATAACATAAGAAACCAAAAGAAATGTTGGGCGATTTGGTGGTTAGATTGTCGGAAACGATGAAATAAATAAATATAATGAAGATAAATAAATAAATAAATTAATTAATTAATGTAAATAAATAAATAAATTAATGTAAATAAATAAATAAATTAATGTAAATAAATAAATAAATGTAAATAAATAAATTAAATAATTAATGTAATACAATGGTGTTCACTATTCTTATGCAGATGACACAGTTTTACTTTTTGGTGGAAACACTTGGTATGATGCATATAATAATTCAAATAATGGACTTAAATTAATAAAAAAATGGTTTGACATAAATTACCTTTCTATCAACGAAAATAAAACCATAATTATTCCAGTATCATTATCTGAAAAATGTAACAAACCTCCTACATCTATATTAAGTATTAAATTACATAATTCTGATTGTTGTCTTATACAGTGTAAAAGTCCGGTTATTAAGGAGTCCTCTGAAGTTAAGTATTTAGGCATAATTTTCGATAATAATTTAAAATGGAACCAACACATTAATTACCTTTGTAATAAATTACGTAAAATAGTATATTATTTTGTTTTATTGAGGAATTACTTGTCAATAAGTTTATTACGCACAATATATTTAACTTTATTTCAATCGGTAATTATGTATGAAATTATAGGATGGGGTAGCTCATTTAAATCCAATTTCAATCCACTTTATTTATTACAAAAGAAAATAATTAAAATATGTCTTCTTAAACCTATTGATTTTCCATCTCAAAATTTGTTTTTAGTCTTTAATGTACTTAACGTAAGACAAATTTATTATATTGTATTAATAAAATTCATACATAAAAATCGAAATAATTTTCAATTGTATTCACATAGTTATGAAACAAAAGGTAAGAATTGTTTAAGATTGTTCGAACCAAAATGCAACACTGTTACAGTATTTAATCATAGTAGTAATTTAGGCCCAAGAATATATAACAAATTTATATTTAAATATCCTAATCTTGTCAATTCTAATAGTTCTAGTATTAAATTTAAAAAGTTATGTATGGATTTTATAAAAATTGAAAAATTGTAAATTTAAACTTATATACTATAATTGCATAGTAGACATAAGACAAATTGTATTGTATACTTGTTAATTTCAATTCAGGAATCCGCCCCTGAGCACGAGTTCTCCTCTTTCAGGGGCGAGCTAAAGTTTTTTCTATATATAATATGTTATGTTATAATTATTAGCAAAATAATAAATAAATAAATAAACAAATAAATAAATAAATACATTAATTAATTAATGTAAATAAATAAATAGAGTAAGTGAATGAGTAAATAATTGAAAAAGTAATTAAGTGGGTACATAATTAAGTGTGTAAGTAACTAAATAGGTGAATGAGTAAATGAATGAACAAGAAAAAAAAATATATATGAATATGGAATAAATAAATAAATAAATAAATTAATTAATTAATGTAAATAAATAAATAGAGTAAGTGAATGAGTAAATAATTGAAAAAGTAATTAAGTGGGTACATAATTAAGTGTGTAAGTAACTAAATAGGTGAATGAGTAAATGAATGAACAAGAAAATAAAATATATATGAATATGGAATAAATAAATAAATAAATAAATTAATTAATGTAAATAAATAAATAGAGTAAGTGAATGAGTAAATAATTGAAAAAGTAATTAAGTGGGTACATAATTAAGTGTGTAAGTAATTAAATAGGTGAATGAGTCAATGAATGAACAAGAAAATAAAATATATATGAATATGGAATAAATAAATAAATAAATAAATAATTAAATAAATAAATAAATAAATAAAATAATAAATAAATAAATGTAAATAAATAAATACATAAATAAATAAATTAATTAATTTAAGTAAATAAATGGAGTAAGTGAATGAGTAAATAATTGAAAAAGTAATTAAGTGGGTAAGTAATTAAATAGGTGAATGTGTAAATGAATGAACAAGAAAATAAAATATATATGAATAAGAAATAAATAAATAAATGAATGAATAAATAAATAAATGTAAATAAATTAATTAATTAATGTAAATAAATAAATAGAGTAAGTGAATGAGTAAATAATTGAAAAAGTAATTAAGTGGGTACATAATTAAGTGGGTAAGTAATTAAATAGGTGAATGTGTAAATGAATGAACAAGAAAATAAAATATATATATGAATAAGAAATAAATAAATAAATGAATGAATAAATAAATGTAAATAAATAAATAAATTAATTAATTAATGTGAATAAATAAATAGAGTAAGTGAATGAGTACATAATTGAAAAAGTAATTAAGTGGGTACATAATTAAGGGGTTAAATAGGTGAATGTGTAAATGAATGATCAAGAAAATAAAATATATATAAATAAGATATAAATAAATAAATGAATAAATAAATGTAAATAAATAAATAAATAAATTAATGTAAATAAATAAATAGAGTAAGTGAATGAGTAAATAATTGAAAAAGTAATTAAGTGGGTACATAATTAAGTGGGTAAGTAATTAAATAGGTGAATGTGTAAATGAATGAACAAGAAAATAAAATATATATGAATATTAAATAAATAAATAAATAAATAAATAAATAAATAAATAAATAAATAAATAAATAAATCAATAAATAAATAATATAACGAATGAATACATAATTATAAAATAATGTGCACAGACTTCGTGTACCACCCACATACTTGGTGACGAAATTCGATGATTATTACGACGACAATGTCGACGAAATTGATATTCTACGGTGCCTCGGGTTTCCGTCGCTCTGTCATGTCAGGTTACAACGCCCCGTTGCGGAGTGTGGCTACAGGTGAAAGAAGAGAAAAAAGAGAGAGCTAATGAGTGCAAAAATCAGTTAAACATAAATAATTTTTAACCTCTTAGTTAACGACGCTTTATCGACTGCATACTTCTGTAGGATTGGTACAATTTGTGACAACGGGATAGTGTTTTGACGAGTTTCTCCTAGGATTCGCCATGAAATTACCTGATATTTTCACGTTGAAATTTGATAAAACTCTTCAGAAATCCATCCAGGCATTCCACCCGATTGCGGTCTCGGCGTACAAGTTTTGATCTCTACCCCTAGACCACACCGCTTGTCTTCGATACGAATCAAGCCTATCGTCAATAATATTTTATCATCGTCATCATCATAACCATCATCATCATCATGGACGACAAATTCACAGAGAAGGGAAAATTCGATCTAGCCACATGCATATACCTTGACCAAATGGGAGTAAACGCTAGCACATTTATGTTTGTATATTGTTTTCTGTTTCCTGGAAAATTGTATCCTTACAATAGATATCTGGAAAGCCCGGTTTCAGTGGTAGTTATAAAAATATTAACTGAGTTTAGAATATAGTGTTAAATTTATATATACACGCTTTAACATTTATGGGTCGGCCTGGGTAGCGTAGTCAGTATAGCGCTGGCTTTCCGTGCTCGAGATTGCGGGTTCGATCCCGGCCCAGGTCAGTAGATTTATTGGCATGTAAAAGAACTCCTGCGGGACAAAATTCCGGCACACCGGCGACGCTGATATAACCTCGGCAGTTGCGAGCGTCGTTAAATAAGCATTTCTCACTGCTTCGTGGAAGCCAACTGTCGCCATTACCAGGCTACAAGGTCACCTGCGTGACATTGAACCATGGCTCCTCAGATGGAGAATCAAATTAAATATATCTAAAACACAAGCCATCTTATTTAGCAGAAGAAATAAATTCAATAGACCGGGTATAAATCACACGAAGTTAGCTATAAATGGATCACAAATCGAGTGGAAAACTTCAGTTAAATATCTCGGAGTAACACTAGACAGACGGCTCACATTTTCAGAACATATACTTCAAAAACTCAGACTTGCCAATTCTAGAATGGTGGAGCTTTACCCAATATTAAATAAAAGCAGAAACCTAAATATACACACAGCCCTAACTTTGTATAAAACATTAATTAGGTCAGTAATATTATATGCTTGTCCTGCTTGGGGACATGCACCTATTACAGTCCGTAAAAAATTACAAGTTTTCCAAAACAAAATTTTAAGATTCATCACAGGACTTCCTAGAGTAACTCCTGTTAGATTGATTCATGAAGAACTAGAAATTTCGACAATTCAAGAATATATTTCACATCAAGCCTTCTGCACGTACACAAAGTCGTACAGCAGCACAAACCCACTAATTTCTTCTCTAGGAAATTACAACCCTGCGTTAGATAAACATAAAAGACCTAAGAGCGTACTCCACCCTCTAGCTTGGAACGACAACGTACAAGACGAATACCAACTTGAACAATAAATAACCACCTGACTCTAAACCCAGACAAGGCTATTAATGCACTAATAATGTTATTTCTCTGTTTCAGGGTCATCATGTTATTGGCAGCTTAGATGCATTGTTCCAATTGTTAACACTTTTATGGACCTTTAATGAATGTGTATTTTGAATAATGATTAAATTAAAACCTGCCACCCGAACATATTCCCACCACACTATAGCCAATTGGCTTGTCGTCAGCACGACATCTCATCCTGCTCTAGGTTTTCCGTGGTTTCCCTTGAGCAATAAGACAAATGTCGGGATGAGCCCTAAAAGAAATGGGCCACGGACCACTTCCCTTCCCCCACTCTTTCTCTTCTACTGTCACAAAGAACTTGCTAATTTCTTAGATACCAACCCTGAATTATGACAATAGGGGAACATAAATATATTGTAAGTTCACAGGGCTAACGGCTTCGAAGCTGGGTACCTGGTTCTAATGAAGTGCTCTGGTAGCAAATTAACATGGGGGCATGAGATAGTTACTCTGCCTGCCATTAAAAATTCACTTCACGAAATCCCCAAGGTAAAAAAAAAAGTCGTTAAATAAACCATAATTCATTATTATTAATAGAGCCCGGATGTTTAGGCATTTGTAACAATTAAAACAAGAAGGAAAAAAGGCAATGGGTGATATTAATAAAAGGGAGTTACTCAGGAATCTGAGCATTGTCGCTGTTTGATATTAATAATAAGATCTTGCTCATGTTACTCACCGAGGTCGTGCTCAATCACCTCGGCCGCAGAGCAAGTTTTACTGTTCATTTAGCGTAAGTAAGCGTTGCAGGAACGACCTTTAAAGCTATTGGTTCGTTAAAGCACTCTGTAAACTATAGGTCGAAAATCGCATCTGTAAACTGTTAACGAATCGTTAGCCGCCATATTGTACGTATATTTCTTGTTTTTGTATCTGACAGTATTAAGTAATTTCGTGGATATATTATCATCAGAAGTAATTAAGTGAAATTTAATATACATATCACAATGAACTCGAGACTCATGTGTGTATAGGAAAAGTTTTGTGAATAAGACAATTTTATTACTGTTATAGAATCGCTGACGTAGAGGTTATGTTTGATATGGTACAACATTTACCAAGAATACTGAGAGACAGATCGAATCCTCTAGAAGAATACGATAGTATTGATTTTAAGGTTAGATTTAGATTATCGAAAGACACATTCAAGGCTCTCTTGCATAAAATAGGGCATCATATTGGAAAACAAATCACACGCAGTAAATTGCCTTGCTCTATTACGCAATAGGAGCATTTCAGAATGTGATAGTGGATCATATTCATGTTTATAAATCTACAGTTTGTAGAATAATAAGATGTGTGACTGCATTGCAAGAATGAGAGAATAATACATTAGGTATGCCTCAAGGAAATTCTGTGCAAACAGTAAAACAGGATTTCTTCTCAATTTGCAATTTTCCCAATGTTACTGGTGCGTAGACTGTAGCCATATGAAAATTCAAAGCTCTAGTGGACACTTGAATGAGATGTACCGAAACAGGAAGGGTTACTTCTCTATCAATCTGTATAAAGAATCGTTGCATGTTGGCCTGGGTCAGTATTTGATGCCTGTCTAGTGCGAAGTTTGAAAACAATGAATATCGAAAAACACAATATTACCATAGCGACACGCACGTATAATAAGGGAATTATTTGCGCCAGCTACGATTGCTCTGTCGTTTTGGATCTTTTCCGTTTAAAGTTGGAATAGCTAACAGATCGTTAAATATCACATTTGCAACGACCTATACTTTAAAGACTGGAATAGTTTAAAGGTCCGTTACTTAACGAGAGAACAGCAATTTATGGAACAGGTTTCTTGCAACCCAGCATTAGTCTAATAATTTGTCCACGTCTGTATAGTGGTTTACCATAATTAAATTTAGTTGCTGTGTCAATGGCTGTTTTCATGATAAGGCTGTCTTTATCATTTCCAACATATGCTGCAGCTCCAGGAGTTCATGCTCGACATCTGTTGATTCTAAGTGTGAAATTTTGCGTTCATAAATTGCAAAAATGAAAAAAAAAAATTGGCTTGAATGTTTCAAATAAGTTATATAAGAGATGAAATTGTCTTTACGTGTTAGTTGAGATAGCTCGCTATTGCTCCAGGGTCGAGAAAGGCGCTCGCACTGCAAGCTTTTCCAAACATCTGTTCCAGGCGACCTAAATCAAGTTTTCTGAGGGTGGAATGTTCCGGAGGGATACTCTTTCTTCACCGTCTCGACGCATCCCACCTCGCGCCCTCGTAACCAGTTTCTTTTTCCGTACTTCACATCAGTCTGCTCTGAATGGGTCGACTCGAAAGAACATCGGAATCGCGTGATAGCTTCGTATTTGGGACATCTACTATTCGATAACCGAATCCAGCTATCCTCATTTGCATGGCTGTATTAAGGTCTTGCAGAAAAATATGGGTGCAACACTTCGAAATTGGTTACTAGTGGCTAGGCTCCGTATTCCAGCTACATATAAACTGGAATGAGGTTTGCCTGATTCAAAGTATATGTGACGTCATAGCGCAGATAAAGGTATGTTCGCATACAAAATAGTTACGCATCCTCTGCCCTCTTCTTCTAGTACAGTGTTCCGCAACCTTTTTATACTCACGGCACACCCTAGATGGACCTAGACTCAACACGGCACACCAAAATGTTAATCCCCTCAGAAACATACGATGTGATTATGTTAATACACAGTAATTACGTAATGTAATTACATTTATTATTATTATTATTATTATTATTATTATTATTATTACTTATTTACAAATGGCTTTTAAGGAACCCGAAGGTTCATTGCCGCCCTCACATAAGCCCGCCATCGGTCCCTATCCTGTGCAAGATTAATCCAGTCTCTATCATCATACCCCACCTCCCTCAAATCCATTTTAATATTATCCTCCCATCTACGTCTCGGCCTCCCTAAAGGTCTTTTTCCCTCCGGTCTCCCAACTAACACTCTATATGCACTTCTGGATTCGCCCATACGTGCTACATGCCCTGCCCATCTCAAACGTCTGGATTTTAAGTTCCTAATTATGTCAGGTGAAGAATACAATGCGTGCAGTTCTGTGTTGTGTAACTTTCTCCATTCTCCTGTAACTTCATCCCGCTTAGCCCCAAATATTTTCCTAAGCACCTTATTCTCAAACACCCTTAACCTATGTTCCTCTCTCAGAGTGAGAATCCAAGTTTCACAACCATACAGAACAACCGGTAATATAACTGTTTTATAAATTCTAACTTTCAGATCTTTGGACAGCAGACTGGATGATAAGAGCTTCTCAACCGAATAATAACACGCATTTCCCATATTTATTCTGCGTTTAATTTCCTCCCGAGTGTCATTTATATTTGTTACTGTTGCTCCAAGATATTTGAATTTTTCCACCTCTTCGAAGGATAAATCTCCAATTTTTATATTTCCATTTCGTACAATATTCTGGTCACGAGACATAATCATATACTTTGTCTTTTCGGGATTTACTTCCAAACCTATCGCTTTACTTGCTTCAAGTAAAATTTCCGTGTTTTCCCTAATCGTTTGTCTATTTTCTCCTAACATATTCACGTCATCTGCATAGACAAGAAGCTGATGTAACCCGTTCAATTCCAGACCCTGCCTGTTATCCTAAACTTTCCTAATGGCATATTCTAGAGCGAAGTTAAAAAGTAAAGGTGATAGTGCATCTCCCTGCTTTAGCCCGCAGTGAATTGAAAAAGCATCAGATAGAAACTGACCTATACGGACTCTGCTGTATGTTTCACTGAGACACATTTTAATTAATAGAACTAGTTTCTTGGGAATACCAAATTCAATAAGAATATCATATAATACTTCCCTCTTAACCGAGTCATATGCCTTTTTGAAATCTATGAATAACTGATGTACTGTACCCTTATAATCCCATTTTTCTCCATAATCTGTCGAATAGAAAAAATCTGATCAATAGTCGATCTGTTACGCCGAAAACCGCACTGATGATCCCCAATAATTTCATCTACGTACGGAGTTATTATTATTATTATTATTATTATTATTATTATTATTATTATTATTATTATTAATATTATTGTTATTATAAAACAATAATCGACTATTGCATTTTTATTAACAATTTATGAACTTTAATGCACTGTAGAAAATACGCATTTCTATTACTAATATTAAAGTAAATAACTTTACTCACACCTTCAATGTGATACTTGGGCCTGCTTAGCTGCACACAGGTGGCTGATCTGTGGCGGAATCGTTAACAGTGCAAGCCTCATTTCTTCATCGATGGATTTGAGTCTCTCCCTCTTTGATGTTTTAATTTTCAGTTAACGTCGAGAAGCCCGTTCACACACATATGTAGTTGAAAATGGCAATAACATATTAACTTCCATCTCAGAGATAGCCGGATATTCACTCCTTATTGATAACAAAAAATGTTTCCAAAGACACTTCGAGAAGTTTTAATTTCAATGTTCTCTCTGCTTTTAAATCTGCTAGTTCCTCTTGTACGAGTATATTATACGGAAGATGTTTTCATTCTACAATGAATAGATCAGGAACCCAGTCAAAATCTTGGACACTCTCCGAAATAATTCTTCAACTTCTGCTGCAAGATTACTAAATGCTCTTTAATTAAGTCCATCAACGCTTTATTACCGTCAGCAAGGGGTCACACAGTTGGGAACATCTCAAACGACACCACTGTTTTCTTAATCCAACAGGCTGTTTATTCATATACATAATCCTTCCTCCTTCCATACCTAGCGCTTGATGCCCTCGCACGACGTCAAGGTCAGGAAAATGCGCTTTCTTTGACATTACTGGCTTAATGTAAAAACATATTGATGGAATAACGGTCTATGTTGCCCGTCCGATAGTAAATTTTTGAGCGGAATTACGATTTAACATTTTTGTTCCTCCTGCACAATTAGCAGATAGTAACATAGACCGTTATTCGGCCCAACGTTTAAATTTCATTCATTCATTCATTCATTCATTCATTCATTCATTCATTCATTCATTCATTCATTCATTCATTCATTCATTCGTTCAACTAATCGTTATTATTTCACCCTATTTTTTCCCATTCTCCATCACTAGCACCATCTATCACTGTATAAGTTACAGTTTCGATTCCCTACTACTAGATGGGGACGTTAGAGTTGAATGTACCCGCTGATGAAGAAAAAATCGTGGCAGAAATTTCATGACTAAATGACTGGAATTACTGGTAAATTGAAGTCGTTCTTTGACATCACTTACGTCATAGGGAATTCTGGGAAGGTATCGATTGCAGCGCAGACACGCGGCGATTCCCTCGGCACTAGACCCTTTTAGAATTTTACAAGTCAAGTCAATCTCATGCCGAAGTAATACCTGTGTTGCGATGTCCAGTGCTCGAAATAAATTTTAAATATACCGGGCACAATATCAACATAGAAAATACTGTCAAACTCTTCTGTATAGCCAATAAAATACGGAAAAGAACACCTGCGCTATGCGAAAATATGAAAGAATGCCGGCGCGACATAATTATCATCTTACATAGATATAACATTTATGGCTAAATGTTATCGATTTTCGTTGCAAAGTAATGCAAACAATAATTAAGACACTTACTAGTATCGCAATTGAATACTATGTGGACCACAATTGTGTCAGGTTATACAGGGTGGCAGTTTTTCAATGGAAGTCTTCGCAGAGTAAATCCATAAGATAAAAGCAGGCTTCGAGACTTTGGACCCGATACAACAAGTTTACTGTGTATGTACTATAGTTTGTTGACTCGCTGCAGGTAGCGAAAGGTAGAGATGTGTTGAGGTAACAACGTTGCTGTTTAGAGTAGAGTACGGTAGTATGGGGAAACACACACACATGTACATTCTGAAAGTAAATATACATTACACAATGACAATGTCAAAAGAATGTGAAAAGCATTTATTCTCCTTTCTTTTATAAGCATTTGTGTTTAATTATAGACAGTGTTAATGGTGGAAATAAACATGTAGCAGTTTTAATTTCTTCATTTATCCTATTGGTCGTCTTTAGGAAGTCCAGTTACAGTATCGAATTGTAATGTACTACAAGATATATTTTCAGTGTCTCAAACATAAATATTTTTCGGTTATCTGCCAAATACAGTTTGTACTGTGAAAAGCTGCGCTCTACGTCGCATGACGTGATAGGAGCAAAACGAAAATACCTAACATCATTGCAGTCTCTAAGAGAGTGAAGAGACAGTCCTTCATTCTCGGGTGATTCTATGTCCAGTAATTTGCTGTTTATATTACACAATGTTCCTTATCCGTTATTATTACATAAAATTGATTTCCACTTCTGTTTTACACGTTCAGTACCCGGTGTACTTGGTGTCTCATTAATTATCTGTGTCATTTCCTCAACTAATTCGAGGGCTTCCGGCATCTCTTGCTCTGACTTTTCTAACCGTGTAATAGTTTTAGACACAGTTTGAAAATAGGTTTGTATGAAAACCAAATAATTATTCGTCAGAACCTTCAAATCCGGAGTGTTTTCCTTTGCGTATTTGTTGGCATTCATTCTACAGTACCCCCACCCATTGTACGCTTCACCACTATACTCAGTACGCCGTTATGCGGATTTCCCACTGAACTACTCTATTGGGTCCGAAGTCTCGAAGCTTGGATATAAGGAATAGAATTTTTCTTTGCCATGTTCCGATACTTTTTTGTTTAGCGGGAAATCGACTTCATAGAAAAAAAATTGCAACATCGCAGTCAATTCATAGCACATAAGCTTACATGGGCCATTGTGCGTCATATACAGGGTGTTAAAGAAGCATTCAATATTTTGAGAGCTGGTAGTATTCATAAAAGTAAGAAAAAGTTTCTAATGAACATGTGTTCTAAAATAATTCGAGTTGTGAGTAGGCCTACTTGTTTTTTGATTGGTTATTTAACGACGCTGTATCAACTATTCGGTTATTTAGCGTCGATAGAATTAGTGATAGCGAGATGGTATTTGGCGAGATGATGCAGAAGAATCGCCATAGATTACCTGACATTCGCCTTAAGGTTTGGGAAAACCTAGGAAAGAACCCAATTAGGTAATCAACCCAAGCGGGAATCGAACTCGCGTCCGAGCGCAACTCCGGATTGGCAGGTAAGCACCTTAGCCGACTGAACTAAGCCGATGTCGTGAGTACTTGTTCATCGCCATCATAGGAAAGAGTAATCGTTAATAGTTTGTTTGCTGAAATTATTTTGTTGCAGTCTGTTTACATTTCCTTAGAAGAACTGTTCAAAATGTCGACCTCCTACTTGAATACAGGCCGAAATTCGTTGTCTTATCGAGATCTGAACATGTTCCCAAATTCCTGGCATAGTTGCAGAATTCGCTGACGGAGAGTTCCTTCATTATCCACAGAAATTGAATACATCAACGACTTTAAGTGCCCCACTGAAAGAAAAGTAAAAGACTGAAATCTGGTGAGCGTGGAGGCCAAGCATGTTCGGATATCGATACGATAACGAGTTGCGGCCTGTATTCAAGCAGAGGATTATTTTTTTTACAGTTCAGCTAAGGAACTGTAAAGAGAGTGCATCATCATAATTTTTATTTGTTTATATTTTTATGTGTGATCCATAGATACTTGAAGTTTTTCATAATAATACTAATGATAATAATAATAATAATAATAATAATAATAATAATTTATTTATACTGGCAGAGTTAAGGCCATAGGGCCTTCTCTTACACTCTGCCAGGTCACAAAGTATACAATCAGTTAAAATATAACAAAAAGTTAAAGAACAGAATACTAACATATTACCAAAAAAATAATAATAGCATAATAAAATCGACACTAAACAACATGAAAATAATACAATAATAGAAAAAAAAAGAAAGTAAAATACATTGAAATATAGAAAAAGCAACTCATTTAGTACAAATGGTTAATATGGAAAACGTAAGGTAGAATATAACAAAATGCAATGTAATAATAGTACATTATGCAACGAGCCTATAATGGTAGTAATTAAGACGCGAGTATGTTTGTTTATGAAACGAGCGCAAGCGAGTTTCATAATTTTCATACGAGCGTCTTAATTACCATTATAGGCGAGTTTCATACGACTTTTTATGCTCGACCATATTTCTAACTTGAAATTATTCATAAGTATTCATGTTATGGTTATGTAAGTGAGGAGCGGAACTGACCTTCTAAATTGTGAGATGTGCGCAGACGCGAAAGTATTAATTTTTTCCGAGGAACGAATGTCGTTGACCTTGATATAATCTAGAGAATAACATGAACATTCGCCTTGATATAACCTGGAAATTGATTTAGAATTGAAAAACGAGATGACAAATTGATTTTATTTGAATACTATTTACAATTAACGCTAATTATTATAGTAACAGAACATAACCTTCTGCGACAGTATTAGATATCCAGCCTCCGTGACTTTTCGCTAGTTGTCTTTCGATTGCATATCCGAGAATAATCGATACTTGCGCTTTTATAATGCTACAATGGTGATTTCTCATTGGCTGCACAACTGAACTATAATAAATAGGTGTACTTTAATGAGATGCATTAAAGGGCTACTACCAGGTGTATAATTACTATATTTCGGCATGGTCGAGCATAAAATAATAATAAAAAAGAAAAGAAATACGAATATTAAATAAAATTCACAATAAAAAGGCTATGCTAATAAATTCATCGGCTGATAAAGAGAACATTCTATGTTTCGTATATTGCGAAATTAGAAGTAATAGTCTATACAAGTCCAGTGTTCAGTAGTAACTATCGTGAAAATTCCATTAAGCTGTGTGACTGGAATAATATCGCAGAGACTTTGATAAAGTTACGGAATCCTTACCCAAAGCGGGAGTGAAGCTTGAATTCTTAACCATGGCCGACTTGTTGCCTCTTGCTCGGAACCCTTGTGTCCAGGTATGCTACATGGATTGATTTCCTCGGTCAGACAGTACAGGCAAAAGCGATACAACACCGTTCCCACAAGCCCTTGAGGTGTCGGGTTCCGAGACAGTCCAGCGCCACCCATGCGAGAGGGCTACACGTACCACGTAACGGATATGTGCAACTACGATTATCGGTTCACTGAACTAGCAAAATGGCAATTTCCTTTCTGGAGATACCTTGGCGTTTATTTATTATTATTGTAGGTTAAGGTTACCAGACATCCCCGAATTCATTTGTCCCCGACTGAAATCAATCCTCGGTTTTTAATAAAGTTTCTACATTTTCTCCGTTTTCAAACGCGTTATTCTTTAATAAACTGTTTAGTCAGTAACATCACAGAAGTTAATAGTAATATGCGTTACAAGAGCGGTATGTTGACGTTTTCATGTTCGAGGAAAAGATTGAAAAAGCGAAACGTAGTTGAGTTTTTTTAATTTCCGAGAAAATGAAAACAAACATACCGCTCGTGTATCATACATTATTTTGTGCGAAGATCGTTTATAAATACCTGAAAGAGGAATTTCTAATTAGTTGCAATGAAATCTCTATCTTGGTTTCTGTTCAATGACGACAACTTTGGAAAACAAATATATCTATCTTCAACATTGTTCCTATAAAAGGTTTTCTGTGTTTACTATACTCCAGCAGGCCGTGAAATACGTCTCTTCCCCCCCCCCCCCAGTCTATGATGAGTCTGGAATCTTGTTGATTTTTTCACGGCTTCCTTAATGTTACTTGCATTACAAATGCAGTAACTTTTGTGGTGTTGTAGATTTTATTAATTTTTGCAATTCTTTAGAAACAATAATTAACAGTGCAATTTAGGTGAAATTGCAATGGTAAGTTTCCAATTTATAATTATTACTATATTGAACGTCTTTAAAAATAATATGTTAAAAGCCTAAAGCAGTAAAATGAATATGACGCTTGAACGGTAAGAATAGGAAAATTGTTATGTGTGTTACGTTGGGAATACTGAATGTGGTATTTCACACTTATCGCGTATTGGTTTTGTGCGGAAAGCAAGCAAATACGCACGATCTCGCACAAAAGTTATTTATACAGGGACATAATTTTATTTTTACTTCAATTTTTATTGTACCTGAGTTTTTGAATGTACTTCACTCCCATCCCTTCTACTACTAAACTTCCAATCGACCTCCACGAAGAACCAAGGCCGCGTATGCAGTCAAAGTGCCTTACGGTGATACTAAACAGTACTGAGTTAGTGAGTATAGTACGTTCCATAAATATATTCGCGTGTTTCAGTGACGAAAGAGTTTTCGTACAGGTACTGTCGTCCGTTTGCCTACGTCTCATCCCGATTTTCCCCACCTACTTCTGCTCGCCTCTCTGTAAAGGCTAATGGCTGGGCTGTCTTAGCTCATTTCTGAAAACATTAATTTCTGTTAGGAATTGGGCATCTACGTAATATTATACAACTGTTTAAAATAACTTAAATAAAAGGACCTCCTTCCTTTCTACGACCCTGCGACGTAACTACTTGGATAGAAAGTAGATAGCATATCTAAGTAATTTTATCTTTTCGGATCGAGCAGAAGTGAAGATTGAATTTACAGTACGTCAGGTAATCTTTTATAGAATAAGTACAGAATTATTCCCACATGAATTACTAGTACGAAGGACGAAACTGGTAATTGGAATTAGGTACAATAGTCTATAGTGCGATAATATAAGCAAAAGAACTGAAGCCTGTATCGAAATGAACGGCCACCATATTCAAAAATGTTTTTAAATATCCATATTATGATTATTTTTCAATTTAAGTTCATTCTCTATACTGTACGCTAATGTACTGTAGATGGTATAATATACACTGCATAATGAATACGTCCACATGGACAGCTCAGTTCATGAGTAAAAACACTTATTATTAATACTATACTGTATTTTGATTAAAGGAAAACCTAATGAAAATGATCAAACTCAAAATCGCGATAATTCCTAGTTTACGTAAATGGATGAACTACTTTTCTTCCCTCCTATGCTTAGTAAAGTGATTCGTTTGTATTTTACGCCAGTCGTGGAAGAGGGTAGCAAAGGTATAGCCAGGTTAATATTAGAAATGTTAGTAAAAAATGATGTCTCTGTATCATATAATTCATTCATCGTGTTCTGTCAAATGGTAGGTCTTTCACTGCAAACCCAGTATTCTCCAATATTTCCTATTTTATATCTTCCTCTTTGTCTCCGCATATGATACATATAATTTTCTTAACGTCATCTATCATCTGATATCTTCCTCTACCCCGAACTCTTCTCCCGTTCACCATTCCTTCCAGTGCAGCCTTCAGTAGGTAGTTTCTTCTCAGCCAGTGACCCAATCAATTTCTTTTCCCTCTTCCTGATCAGTTTCAGCATTATTCTTTCTTCACCCACTCTTTTAATACAGCTTCATTTCTTATTCTATCTATCCATTTTACACACTCCATTCTTCTTCATATTCAAATTTCAAATGCTTCTAGTCGTTTCTCTTCACTTTTTCGTAATGTCCATGTTTCTGCCACATATAATGCCACAATCCACACAAAGCACTTCACTAATCTCTTATTTAGTTCTTTTTCCAGACATCCGCAGAAGATGCTCCTTTCTCTATTAAAAGTTTCCTTGGCCAATGCTATCCTTCTTTCGACTTCCTGGCAGCTGCTTACAGTACAACAGAAGTATTTGAAGCTGTCCACTTGCTCTACTACCTTTGGACAGCTTCAAATACTTGGGGTGTACTATAAGCAGTAACATGAGCTACTGCCAGGAAGGCAAAAGGAGAATAGAAACGGCAATCTTATCTTTAAGACAGTGTAATAAAGGTTTGGTGCATAATTGTTAATAGTTTATACATTTCGAAGGGTGAGAATGAAAGAGTTCTATTTTCTTTATTCAGATTTACATTATAGGAAAAAAAAAAACTCTCAAGTACATCTATACTAATAATAAATCTGTAACCGAAATTTTTCTGGTAATTTTCGATTTTCCAAAAATAATTGGTCCTAACATTATACAATTAGCCACCTTGAAACCGAAAATCGCTTTTTTGAAATTTTTGTTTGTATGTCTGTCTGTCTGTCTGTATGTTTGTTACCTTTTCACGCGATAATGGCTGAACGGATTTCGATGAAAATTGGAATATAAATTAAGTTCGTTGTAACTTAGATTTTAGGCTACATGGCATTCAAAATACATTATTTAAAGGGGGGTTATAAGGGGGCCTGAATTAAATAAATCGAAATATCTCGCTTATTATTGATTTTTTGTGAAAAATATTACATAACAAACGTTTCTTCAAACATAATTTCCGATAAATTTTATTCCTTGAAAAATTTTGATAGCACTGATATTTAATGAGATAAATGAGTTTTAAAATTAAAATAACTGCCATCTAAGGCCGTGTAATGAATTAAAAAACAAATGACTTCGTATATAAGGGGCCTTGGACAGCAACAATCGAAAGCTATGAAAGATAGCGTACAGAGAATGTTTCTGTGTTTGTATGAAGTAATATAGGAAGCTAAATTAACCGATTTGCATAATTAATTATTATTTCACCATTGGAAATTGTAGTTTCTCTAGATGGACATAATGCTATAATGTTATTACAGTAACTTCTGATATAATATAATATAATATAATATAATATAATATAATATAATATAATATAATATAATATAATATAATATAATATAATATAATATAATTTAAGTTATTTAAAGGGTTCAGAAACATAGTGGGCCAAGCGCCATTTATTGAGTACGTAGAAAACAAGGGTTAAAATTAAGTTATTACCATAATTCAATGGAAACCTGTAACAAGTAAAATAAAATATACACATTAAATCTAAATGATGTCAATCTTCATTAAACTATGGTTGCATGTAATAAAAATTAAGAAACATGTTAAAGGAATTGTCATTGCACCAAATGAGTGTCTCTGGACCAAAATGATCGCATTTTAATTATTTGGATGCAATTTAAATTAAGTAACATTAAACGATTTGTCCTTCTATCAAACACGAATGTTCCCTGGATCAAATGTCCTATTTTAATTATGTAATTACTTTATATTTATTTCTAACGGGTGCAGCGGAGCGCACGGGTACGGCTAGTTGTATATAAAACATTACGGGTTGTCTAACAAGCAAACATTCTCATAGGAGCAGATAAAAAAGTTATTTCATTTTTTCTTCCGCCATGTTAATAATGTCAAAACAAGTGCTGGTATAAATTTTTGCCACTCAAGCGCAATTACGAGGGCAGTAAAAATAAGTTTCCCCAGAGCCGTTTACAGAAAGAAAACACAATTTCATTCGAAAAATTATTGGAACAGATGCAACAGCTATTGAGCTATTTTTTTAACTTATCACCTACTGGAATTGGGACATGTCATACCATGGAATCGGCAGAGAGGTGCAGACGACTGTCGCTGTACCCGAGGTGTTGCACTTACCGTGGTCGCTATAACCGAGTTCAACTGTACACTGGTGGTCAAAGATACCTCATCTAGAATTGTGTGGTCGTGTAAACGAATTTTCTAAGAAAAGCAAAGATTATACACTAGTAGGCAAATTTTGAAATAGTTCTGCTAGCTCTCAATAGATGACAGTATTATGAAACATTCATCTATCATATCTTTACGTTAAGAGAAACTAAGCACTGAAATCGATATTTATCTCTAAAACAAATTAAATAATCAAAACGCAAAATGCATCTGTAAAATATTTATTGACGTAAAATTGAGTGGAAACCGTAACAAATTATTTATTTCTTTAATCATTCTTGTGGCCGGTTTTTCCAAGTATTGTTAGAAAATTTAACGACTGTTAAATTCTAAACAGTTTGTTAATTAATAAAATTGTATGTTTTCAACACCAGTTTGGTTTAACAGATTGTTAACAGTTTGTTAATTATAAATGTAGGATTTCGGGCAGTTAACTCGTTTAACAGTTAGTTAAATATGGCCGATGTCTCCACAGCTGTTCGAACAGAAGTTGCGAAATTAATATTTTATGTCTCTCTGTAGGGAATGTTTAGCATATGACTGGTAATATAACATTTAAAAAATACTATGGACTGTTTAAATACATCAGTGTTACATTATTTCTTTAGTATTTCGTATCCATAATAGCAATGAGGATATACAACCTTACTTTGTAATTATTATTCAGCTCGTCACCTACAACTTTCATTTGTCAACTGTTTGTTTATGGAGCGTGGCCTACTATAACAGGTTGTCATTTTATGCAAGTTTCATGACTCACTCTATAATATAGAATTTAAAGATTAATTTTAGCCAATCAAAAATTGTCTTACATGTGTAGAATCATTACCAACTGCTGTTGAGTAGTTAAAATAGTGCTAACAGACGTTATAGTTAAGTGTTGGTTATCTTAAACAAAATTATGTTGAACAAATGTAAAATACATTAACAAAGCGTTAAACATTAACAGACTGTTAATTTAACATTCGTTAAGCAAAATTAAACATTACTTGGACAAACTGGCCATTAATGTTCTATACATTTTGTTAATAATTCGACGGCCTAGTTCAAAAGGGAGACAACTCAAAATTGAAAGTTTTGAGAAATCAGCATTTTAAAGCTTTATATTGCTGTGAAAAATCAAAGAATCGTTGAAATTACTCCAAATTTTGTTAATGATGTTTTATCTACACTGTAAGTTTCAAATTACAGCGTGTTAATTGGATTTTTCATGACAAAATGAAGCTTTAAATTTCAGTTTTCTCAAAACTTTAAATTTTGGGCTGTTTCCATTTTGAACTGGCCCGTCGTAGTTATGTATGTGGCATAAATATATTTTTCACAGGATGACGAAAAGTTAGGTTAGGTTAGGTTATCTCCACCAGCTATTCGTACAAGTAATCAGTGGCGGCTCCTGCATATTTCTTAAGAGGAGGAAATAAGTTAACAGCGCAAAATGACACTTTCTTGAGAGAAACATGCTACAAATTAGCCTACATGCATACATGTAATACCAGGTAGTGTTAGGGTTGGCCTTCTCTTTCGTATAGCAATAATCTGTTCTTGTGAACTGAGTTTCCTAAATTGTCCAAATATGTTTTCACTTCCATTTATTGGTGGATAATTGCACAAATTAACAATTACAAGGAAATTCACAAACTCGCAGCATTTTTTAGCGCACACTACAGGATCACACGTGTTGGTAGAGACTAGCTACTAACATATAGCTAGAACCGTTTTACGGAAGTGGGAATGAGAAATAATCTGTTAAGAAAGCGAGAACACTGCACCCACTCACATGGTCTGTGTTGCCACATGTACATTTTACAAATTCAGTATCACATGCTTTTGAAGAATGTCAGTTCTTGTAAAGTCATGCTACCATTATTGCTCAAAGCTGCAGGTGGCCGATTAATTTTTTGTGTTAAAAATAATGTAGTTTGGAGTACTTTCAATTTCAAATATATTTGTACAAAACTGACAACTTGGCTGTTGTCCTATCTAGTAGACAATGAATGGAAGTCAATTTCAGGGGCAAAAAGATCTGCGATACTAACATAGATCTACTTCCTCTTTGTTTTATATAAATCTAACTTCAACTTTCAGATATCCTCGAAAGTTTCAAACCATGAGTAGTAGCTTATATAAAATGCAATGAATAATATATTTTGATTTATGATTTAAAACAAGTTTATATGGTATTTTTAATAGTTTTGCGTTAAAACTGTTTTTATTGTGCCTCCTCCTAGATGTGTTACAGTCTGGTTGAATGCAGCATCGTTAGATGGCAGCGGTAGCGAGTTTGCGGTTTGCTGCAGACCAGTTGGTTTCTATTTCCCGCCCATACGCTGATTCAGAGGAGGATCTCCTCCCTAACTGTTCATTCGCTTGCTTTAAAACTCTGCTTCTTTCTCTGGCCGCTAGTGCGCTGTTGTCTATGTGTGTTAACTGCAGGAAAGGAGGAAAGTATTTGCTTTCCTCCACACGAACAATCTCGCATGTTTCTCACAGTTTTCTAGCGGCACATGAGCGCGCGTCGTTTAAAACTCGATCAACCGAGGTTTTCATATAGTTGTGAACTTAAAAATTATCCAATCTTCCTCGAATTTCAAGGCATATATTTCATTTGGCATTTATTTTCAAAAGAAGAAAAATGTGAGCAGGACGTCCCTCCCTTCCCTCCTCCGAGAAATCGCCACTGCAAGTAATAAATAGTTCATTTATTTATTTTATTTAAATTTAAATATACAGAATAAAGAATATAATTACAAAACAAACAAGAGAAATAGAAATAAAATAATACAAGCAATATAAAAAGAAGATAGTCTACAGTAGTATTAACAAAATTTGAGACCGAATGAGCAGCGCTCGTGCTCGGTCGCAGTTCAGATATAACATTAAAATAAAAAAAAAATAATAATAAATAAGTAAAATAAAATAGGAACTAAAATATAATTACAGCGGCAATGGAATTATATAATATAATATTAATATTAGAGAAGAATAATATCGCACGTGAAAAGTAGGACTAATATATATTTCAAAATTATAAAACACAAATATAATATAGGTTGATTAATTCATACACATATGATATAAATTTATTTAATCAAATTGAAGATATTAACACGTTTCTAATTTTCCTGTTATATGTTAGTGGGTTACATGTTAGAAGTTCTGGGTGTAATTTAGTTAAAGCATTGTACAACCGAGGACCAAAATTTATGCTATGCTTTAGACCAGCAGATGTGAGACATTTAGGTTCTACTAATGTTGAATTAATATTTCGTCTTGTGTCATAATTGTGTGTCTGTAATACAAACTTATTACGATTTTTATGATAAAATTTTAACAGCATATACTTATAAATTTGTTCAATATTAAATACATTAAATTCAGAATAAATTAATTTAGTTGGATAATCGAAACGTTTCTTCAAACAAATTTTAATTATTCGTTTGAAGAAACGTTTCGATTATCCACATTAGTGGATTCCACATTTACAGGAACAAAATATCATTCACTATCGATTAGTAGAGGTCGGGTATCTTTGAGCGACAGTAAACTTTCGTACTTTTGGTAGTAGAAAGTATACTCTTTTCGCTTGGAAAGTACCCTAACTTATTCACGTGTTGAATTCGTGACTGGTTATGTCAGTTATGTGTTGTCTAACAGCGTGGGAGACGTTACTGGAAATCCTGTCGGGCTGAGTTCGATGCCCGTCGGAGATGTGGAGATTGCCACCTGTCTGCAGTAAGTAGGCGTGTCTCTGTATTGTCGCAAGCGTTTGTACCTCACACACAAGGCCGCAGGTGACTGAGATATCCCGGTCTTTTCCTGAGCATTAAGAATCAATTATTAAATAACGAAGAATAAATTCAACGACTCGATTATGGGTTGCGGCGTAGCGACGCCTACGCCGTGCATCCGCTTACTCGAAAATCGTCGTTCGATACTAATCGATACACGCACGACTGTCCTATGAGAATCGGAAGCTGGCATAGTTAACAGCTTCGTGCCTTTGATTAGTCACGTGACCCTTCCACTTTCTCACTCCCTCTCGACAGCTCGCCCGCTCCACAATCCCATTATTGACAGATAAATGAGTAGCGACGCGCGACTTGACGCAACACAGACACAACACACAGCATTTGCATCTCTCGCGCCAGACGAGGTTCAGTGAGAAATGTTGGCTTTGCGTATCTTCCGTACTTTCATTCATTCATTCATTCATTCATTCATTCATTCATTCATTCATTCATTCATTCATTCATTTATTTTATTCCATACAGTAGCGTGCAAATTAATCCGAACAACGTAATTACTTATGCAAAAACACTCGAACGGGTTAAAAAAAAGGATTTAAGACATACCTCAGTAATCTATGTGGCCTCCCTTGTTCCTAATAACACCTCTGAGATGATTTGGCATGGATTCCACTAATTTCCCACAAATATTCTTCATTTCTTCATCGCGAAACCATACACCAATGAGGGCGGAAATCATCTTCTCCTTTGTAGAACAATCCATTTTTTGCATTCTTCTTTTGCAAATTGACCACAAGGTCTCAATGGGGTTGATGTCGGGTGAGTTGCCTGGCCAGGGGAGTACCTGAATATTCTTCTTGTTGAAGAATTCTGTAGTTTTTCGAGACGTATGGCATGGTGCCAGGTCTTGTTGGAACACACCTCTGCCATCCGGAAATTATTTTTGCAGCTGGGGTACGATTCTGGTTTCCAATAAGTGAATATATTTGTCAGAATTCATCATTCCCTTGATAGATATTAATGCTCCAGGCCCTTCATGTGTAAAACAACCCCAAAACATTACTTTAGGGGGGTATGGTATTTGGGTGCTTGTTGGAGATGAGCTGCTGTTACTTTTTCGGATCCTTTCCGTACGGAAGAAACACGGTGGCCGTGGACCTCGAAATGAGACTCATCGGAAAAAAGTACATTCTTCCAGTCATTCACTGTCCAGTGTTGATGTAATTTTGCCCACATTAAGCGTTTTTTGCACATAACAGAGGTTAGCAGTTGCTTCTTAATAGGCTTATGAGCCCTTCGTCTAGCTTCCAAAAGCCTACGCCGCACTGTTGTGACGTGAATATTCGCCCCAGTGGTAGTCATCAACTCGCGGGTTAAGTCGATAGCAGTTAGTCTAGGATTTAATTTACTTTTCCTGACAATTAAACGATCATCTGCAGGTGAAGTCTTCCTTTCCCGGCCACAGTTTCCTTTTTTCTGGGGTGTGATGGATCCAGTCTCCCTGTATCGTTTTATGATCGAATTAACAGTAGCCAAACCGATGTGACATTCTGCAGCAATTTGCCTCTGTGTCATAGAAGAATGTTCTGCTAATGTTATAATTTTAGACCGTTTTCGTGGAGTTGTATCCATTTGTGAAGACGACAGAATGTACACAGGATTGCAGTATTAAATCTTCAACGCAACTGAAATGCCTATAAGTACAAAAGACAGGCAAAATGTCACATATTATAAAAAAATAATAACGACAGACCTTCAACAATGGAATTACACGTACTACAGGTGTCAATTAAAGCGGTATGAGCAGCTGTGAGGCCAACAATGACAGAAAATGTAAAAATATGTCGTGTTCGGATTAATTTGCACGCTACTGTAAATCTTACATGAGCAATGAAGTTTTAAGATGTGGAACAAGTCACAATTTTACAATATTACAATTACAATTTTTACAAATTTTTACAGTTTTACAATTTAATAATTTTCTACAATTTTTACAAGTTTCTGCAATTTTTTACAATATTTTGGCGAGATGTAGTGAGATGAGGAGAGGTCCGAAGATTCGCCAAAATATTACGCGGCATTTGCCTTTCGGTTGGGGAAAACCTCGGAAAAAAACCAACCAGGTAATCAAATCAAAGGGGGGTAATCAAATCAAAGGGGTTGAT
Source organism: Periplaneta americana (assembly GCF_040183065.1). Taxonomy (NCBI): domain Eukaryota; kingdom Metazoa; phylum Arthropoda; class Insecta; order Blattodea; family Blattidae; genus Periplaneta; species Periplaneta americana. The sequence goes on along the minus strand of NC_091126.1, from coordinate 161,565,362 downwards.
GCCGAGGACTCGCCATAGACCATCCGGCTTCTGTCCCACGGCTGTGGAAAACCTCGGAAGAAACCAAAGACCAGAGGGGGATCCAACCCAAACCCGAACGCAGCTACGGATCAGCAGCCCAGCGAGTCTGCCAACTGAGCTAAATCGATGGCCCTACTAAAAGTATACAATACATAGCCAATGAGATTATTAAATTTACAAACGCAAACGATCATTCATAAGTTGAGTTATATGTATAATACAAAACAAGTAAGTTAATTAAATTTAAGGCATAAACAATTCAACCAGTTGTGATATACAGAAAGTGATAATACATATCATGCAAACTACTTCAAATTACAAACACAAACAATTTATCAATAGAGCTATACAGATTACTATTCAATTTAAATCATATACAATTCATCAGCCACTCTACTCAAGCTGGCCGAGACGATGGAATGAAATGGCAGCTGTGGAAGAATAGTGGCATCAGAATGTCTTAAATAAGACCAGTATTCCTATGAAAATGCAATATTTTTACTGGCCAGTTGAAAATCATGCAGAATCATTTTATACATATTTCGAATGTCTGTGATGACGGATAATATGCAAAATTTTTTCATATTTCTGGCTTTTCTACATTTAAAGGGGGACCAAGATGTAAATTGTGGTTTTCCAAACTATACATACTAGAAACCTACTTTTTTTGCACACACTGTATATTTGACACTGAAAGTAACTGTGAAAAGTTTGAACTCAATATCTGAAATATTTTTTGAAACATGATTTTTTTCTTTAAATTAAAAAAAATAAGACAAAGATTCGTATGCAAATGCGTATTTTTACTGGTCAGTTGAAAATCATACAGAAGCATTTTATACATATTTCGAATGTCTGTGATAACGGATATGCAAATTTTTTTTATATTTCAGGCTTTTCTACATTTAAAGGAGGATCAAGATGAAAATTGTGATTTTCCGAACTATACATACTAGAAACCTACTTTTTTTTTTTTGCACAAACAGTCTATTTGACACTAAAAGTACCTGTGGAAAGTTTGAACTCAGTATCTGAAATATTTTTTGAGACATAATTTTTTTTCTTTAAATTAAAAAAAATGTAGGCCTAACAAAAATGAAATATGTCTTCTTACACAAAAATTAATATTAGGCTCTAATTTTTTTATTTTTCATTCTCAGTAGGCTGTGTTATGAATAAAATGTCCTGTGCAATTTTGAATATCTGTTTTAGTACTCGAGAAAAAAAAATTGAAAGACAACAAAATGCGTGGATTAAAAAAAAATGGCCAACATTTTACTTTTTATTTTTCTTAATAAAGTTCAGCCCTGACAAAGAATTCCATAAGTAATTTTATGCTCGACCATGCCGAATGTAGTAATTATGCACCTGGTAGCAGCCCTTTAATGGACCTTATTAAAGTACACCTATTCATTAAAGTTAAGTTCTTCAACCAATCGGAAAACACCATTGTACCAATATGAAAGCGCAAGTATCGATTATTTCGGATATGCAATCGAAAGACAACTAGCGAAATGTCACGGAAGCTGGAAATTCAATACTGTCGCAGAAGGTTATGTTCTGTTACTATAATAATAGCGTTAATTGTAATATTCAAATAAATTCAATTTGTCATCTCGTTTTTCAATATCTAAATCAATTTCAATGTTGTATCAAGATTAATGTTCATTTTACTCTCTGGATTATATCAAGGTCAATGACATTTGTTCCTCGGAAAAAATCAATACTTTCGCGTCTGCGCACATCTCACAATTTACGAGATTGTACAAGGTCAGTTCCGCTCCCCAGTCACATAAAAATAACATGAATACTTATGAATAACTTCAAGTTAGAAATATGGTCGAGCATAAAAAGTGGTATGAAACTTGCCTATAATTGTAATTAAGACGCTCGTATGAAAATTATGTAACGAGCGCGAGCGAGTTTCATAAGCATAGTACTCGCGTCTTAATTACTATCATTATAGGCTCGTTGCATAATGTACTATTAAGAAACACATTTTAGAGAATATTTTGTAAAATTTTCAGAGTCCTAGCTCTCACATTGTGCTAGAAAATTCACTTTGGATATGACAAAATTATCAAAATATTACAACCGAGAAAAAACATGTTTAAAATTTTGCATAGTAAGCCTATATATATATATAAGAAAAAACACATATGCGGTGAACATGTACCTTTAGAAGTGCGTAGCTTTATATGTTAATCCATCCCTCTTTTTGGCAGCATTTTCAGGCTTTATCTTCGTCACAAACGCTACAAATATATTTTGGCCTACCGTACGTAAATGTTTCGGTGTAAATAAAACACTCAACAAACGATTGTAAACACACAACAGGAACAAAATTCATTTTGTAAACAACAACACACCACATGTGTTTTTACAGTAATGAATACCTTTAATAAGAAAGTGATACCCAATGTCTTTATATAAAATCTCTGGAAACAACTCCAAGGAAAATACATTTCTGAACACAACCAACAACTGACTATCGAAAATAAGTGACATCTGTTTGGAAATAATGACGAACTATTACAAGTTGACTACGGTAACTTGACAACAGAAGTAAAACTAACATTGAATATTCCTAACAGTGGCGATAAACATGTTTCAGAAGTTGACAGATTTAAATGCCAGGGCGTAGCTGGAGTGTCATGTTTACTGATGCAGGCTTTTGAAAATGACGACGAAAACAATTTTGTAGAGATATTCTTCAAAATGTAAGTATTCTCTTTATGTAAAAATCACGAAATCAGAATTTTTGACCAAAATATCAAACATTTTACTCTGCCTAAATAAGTAAATAAATAAATAAATAAATAAATAAATAAATAAATATAAAAAATAAATTATATAAAATAAATGAATAAATAAATATGAAATAAATGAATAAATACATATAAAATAAATAAATAAATATTAAATTAATAAGTAAATATTAAATAAATAAAAAATATTAGATAAATAAATAAATATTAAATAAATGAATGAATAAATAAATAAGTAAATATAAAATATAAAATAAATAGGCAAATATTAAATAAATAAGTAAATATTAAATAAATAAATATTAAATAAATAAATATTAAGTAAATAGATATTAAGTAATTTAATAAATAAATAAATAAATAAATAAATAAATAAGTAAATGAGTGAGTGAATGAGTGAAGGAATGAATAAATAAATAAATAAATAAATAAATAAATAAATAAATAAATAACTAAGTAAATAAATAAATAAATACATAAGTAAGTAAGTAAGCAAGCAAGTAAATAACCGTCTTTCAGTAAAAAGAGTTACCAATTTGCTAACAATAAATCTACTAGTAAAGAATTTCAATGTTTAGATTGCTCACAAAATAACACATTTCAATGTGTTGTAAATTCAGCAGTAATTGATTCTAAACATGTCTTACGATTTACTTACATAAGTAAGATGGTTCGAAAACAATGAAACTCCAAGAAACAAATTACGTAACTTTTTGTTTCTGCATACTTTATTAATTTTATCTCTCTGTGCAATTATTTATAATGTTGCACAAGCTTTCCGCAATTTGCACAGATACAATTTTAAATTTGTGCTTTTTTGCGACAATTATTTATTTTATAGCTTAAACCCTGCTATAATTCCTCTCAGTGGAAGCCATTCTACTGATTTTATCTCCTTTTAAATTCCAAGTCCTCGGCCGTATTTGAACCCACGCACCTAGGACCCAACTGACTGGCATGGTAAGCACGAGGCCGTCTAGAATAAGTACTCGTTCACTATCTTTGACTTGGCTGTAAATGCAGTACATGTCCGCATAGTTTTCGTTGCCGTAATACTTTTTTCATTTTGAAGTTCTTCGTAAAACAGTACTGTGTAAACCATGCCTTGGCAGGCACCGGGTCTCTTATTTGTTTGAGCTCAGACCACAGTTGGGGGGTGGAGAAAAAGAAATGAAAATGCGTATAAACAAACAATTCAGTGGCGGATCTTAGCATAAACCTTGAATTGCCCCGCTAACTGTTCGTGGACGAATGTTAAGTAAGGCTTCCTTGCTTATATCTGTGTAATTTTCTTATTTAGCTCTCCGATGGGCATTGTATTGTATTGTATTGTATTTGTTTACATTCCGTGGTATTCATACATTGCTTCACAGCTAGAATATGGAACAAGTAAAAAAAAAAATAATACTATTATAAAGTCTTAATTTATAGTCACAGTCTAGATGAAATATATAGGCTACAGACGAGATTTACAATATAGTCTACTAGTACAACACAAAGTTTTAGTATCAATTTCATGAAGCGTTATTGAATGTCATGAATTCACCTACAGAATAGAAGGCGTGAGAAATTAGGTACTTCTTTAATTTGGCCCTAAATAATCTTATATTTTGAGTTTCATTTTTATATCGATAGGGAGGCTATTAAAATTTTTTACTGCCATATAACGCACTCCTTTTTGATAGCACGATAGACTTGCCGATGGAATATGAAAGTCATTTCTTTGACGTGTATTTATGCTATGAACTGTTGAATTAGTTACAAAGTTTTCACGATTACATAATAGGAAGATAATTAATGAAAAGATATACTGACAAGCCATGGGAATTATTTGAAAATAGTCCTACAAGATTCCCTAGATTTGGCACCTACTATTATTCTAATTACTCTTTTTTTGTAATAGGAATATACTGTTACTATCTGTGGAATTTCCCCAGAATATTATTCCAAAACTCATTATCGAGTGGAAGTATGCAAAGTATATTATTTTTAAGGTATTGCTATTTACTATCTTTTGCATAGATCTAATAGCAAAACATGCTGAATTTAGTTTGGGGGTAATTTCTTTAATATGATTTTTCCAATTTAATACATTATCGATTTTTAAGCCAAGAAATTTGGTGGCTGTTGTTCCTAATAGGGATCTATTGTTAATTATTGCGCTAGAAATTTGCGAGGTTGAATTTGCACAGGATTTAAATTGAATTATGTTAGTTTTGTTACAATTTAATACTAATTTATTGACTGAGAACCAGTCACATATTTTGAAGAGAATTTCCTGTGTTGAAGATTGGAATGTGGGATCTTTTGAGTTGTTCCGTAATGTGCAGTGAATGACGTATACGTACCTGGGGCACAAGCGTTCAAGATATCTCTTTTTGACTTATTTTGAACATCGATTAGATTCTGTAATTTAAAAATTTGATTCATTCTTATAACTTAAAGAAGGGTTTTTTAAGAAACAACCATAGTCCAAAAATATTAAATTTTCGGGAGAAACAAAAAACTATCTTGCATGGATGTCGTTGATACTTCAAGTCATCATCTTCCTAACAGTTCTACAAATTTTTTTCCGCCATCTCTTCACAGGGCGACCCAGTGATCTTTTCCCTTTAGGTCTGCAGTTCAAGATCGCTCGAGGAATCCTTGTTCTAGCCATACGCTGGACATGGTGAAGCCAGTTTTGATATTGATGAATATGCTGCAGTACAGGTTCCATTCCCAGTTCTTGTAGGATGTCTTCATTTCTTTTATGATCCCATTTAGTGTATCCAGCTGGTCGGCGCATAAAGTTCATTTCACTGGCAGTAATTCTATTTTCATCGCCTTTTCTTAAAGTCCCAGCTTCGCTGCCGTAACAAAGAACAGGTCTTGCTGAGGACTTGTATAGTTGGAATTCATCATGCCATTTCTTAAGGTGTTGCAGAAACTTGGGAAAATTGAATTACATTTACAACTTAAATACCGGTGTAAATGTTGGTAACGGTTGTCAATGGTTGTTTTAAGAAAAAAATACTCTGTTGTGGCTGAAGTGTGCATCTCCTTTAATCTTCCTTTTCTTTATTATATCCTGTTTCTTCTCCTCCCGTTGCTTACGTTTTTTTTTTCCATGAGGTTACTTCTGGACCTAAAGGTGACTCTCTAAGTCAGGCATGTCAATTGATGCCCACAGGAGCAAGCGTGCGCTTTAGAGCTCAGGAGAGCCTGAGCGCTTTACAGCGGAAAGGAAAGAGACAGACGAAAGAGGTGGTATATGCCGCTTGGTCGAGCTATATTCAGGGATGGCCAGCACTGATTCAATAGATAAAGGGAAGAGAACTTATTAAAACTGTACCCATGTTAATTTTTAGATTTGCCTGAAAAGTGTAAGTGCATTATAAGAATGTAAGTTTTAATTTTAATGCTCATTTTTCACAAGTTTCATTTTTTTATTCAAAAGAAATATTTTCTCAACTTTTTTTTATAGAAAGTGAAATTTTCAGATATAGGCCTAGGTCTATTTATTTAGTAGCCTTACAGAATGTTTTCGTAAATCTAATATACCGTATATACGTATTACTGAAGATAGTGCATTGAAAATTTTGAAAATATTCGCATGGAAATTGTTTGTAAGGAAATGAATTAACAAAGCAACTACTGTTACATCATAAGCAAAAGATACGTGCCCATGTGTTGTAAAAATGTCAGCTTTATAGCTTCAGCAGATTATTTTCGAGCAAATAATTTAATATTCTGATAGGAAGTTGCTCACAAATATCACCTTAAAAGCATAATGCGATAAGGGTTTTGTTATGGAATATTAGTTACACTTAAAAGAGATACAGTACCTAGGTAACTTTGCTTTGTACTGTAAAATTGTTTTGATAAGTTTATTGATTACTTTTGTAAGGCTAAAGATACCATCAATATAAATTCCAACTTATCATGTCATACTCAATCTCTTTCTTTGGAATATCACTTTCTTTATGAATGATGTGTTTCATCCACTTAATACAGTATAATAATTATACTACTATGGAATTTAAGTGAATATACCTTCTTAACTCTCTATTATGTTATTAAGATTTAAAACACAAGTGCAATATTAAGAAATCAGTATTAGTACTTTTGTTTTACAGACAATATAGATAATATTAAACAGAAAGAAGCCATATAAAAATAACGACATAAAATTTCACGTTCCGTTTGAAGTTTGTGCACCACTGTTTTCTTAATCCAACAGGTTGCTTTTTCATATACACAACCCTTCCTCTTTTCATACTTAGCGCTTGCTGGCCGCGCACGACGTCAAGGTCAGAAAAATGCGTTTGCTTTGACATCACTGTCTTAAGGTGTTGCAGAAACTTAGGAAAATTGGATTACATTTACAACTTAAATACCTGTGTAAATGTAGGTAACTGTGGACAATGGTTGTTTTAAGAAAAAATACTCTGTTGTGGCTGAAGTGTGCATCTCCTTTAATCTTATTTTTCTTTATTCTATCCTGTTTCTTCTCCTCCAGTTGCTTACGTTTCTTCCATGAGGTTACTTCTACACCTAAAGGTCACTCTCCAAGTAATACAAAAATTCAATTGCTAAAGTATTTTTCTCTGAGGTGGCTTTTGCCGCGTACATAAGAATCAGTACTGCCAATCTACTGCAATTATTTAAAATTTTATGGATAAATGTCTCAAGATGATATGAATGGAATATTTTTAAATGCTACCATCCTCCTGGACAATGGCTCTTTTCACAAAAAAAGGTCTTTTGATTGTGATTGTTTCATGAAAACCACTGAACATTTCCAATCTTATGACATAAGACTGTGATGCTTTTTTCCTCTAATAACTAATTCAGTAGATGGCAGCCACAATATACTCACCACGTGCTTAATATCTCAAATTTGCATTTTTTGGACTAGGGTACTTAAAAAAAAAAGCCCTCCAACTGATATGAAATTTGAAATTTCGTTAGTTGGATACTTGGGACTTTTGAATACCGCAATTGAAATATAATTTTATTGTTGGTTTGACTGTACAATAATTGCTAAAACAACAAATAATTGTTATAACAGATTGTGACTTATTTACTTATGACTGAAATGAAGTGATAATACGTAACTATGAAATTTAAAAAAAAAGTACAGGTTTCCTTAAAGACTCAAAGTGCCAACCTACTTAACTTCTCCAACGTGTCCAGCAAATAATGATTTGTCTAATAAATATCATGTTCTTTTACAATAAATTGCGATTTATGATTGTGATACATTGTCCTAAATGACTTCAAAGGAGTGATGATTCTAACCACAATATTCCTTGTAAAAAACAGACGTCCTTAAAGAGCATAAGTGTCCATGTACTGGAGTGTACGATACGGAACTTGTAGGCCTACGTTTTTTGGTAAGATGAGAGTTTTCGTAAGGCCGAGAATCGGTGACAGGTTAGGATAGGATAGGATAGGATAGGTTAGGTTAGGTTAGATTATGTTAGTTCTGTTGAGGCTTTTGGTATATCTTGAATATACAGAGAGAGGCAGTGAAAAGTTACCGGATATAACTTTCCGAGTGGTGGGGATGGAGTGTGCGGACGGCGGGAAGCGTATGGAGTGTTAGTTGACGAGTGGAGTCTCAAATAACACAAGTAATGTTCAATAACAAGTGTAGTAATGCAACACTACGTAATAACGTGCGTTCAACAAATACATCCCCCGCATAGTGCGGTAACTTTTCGCTGCGTCTTTCTGTATAATTATTATATTACGTCATCGTTATGTCCCCTAATGTTTATAATTACATTACATTTTTAATTGTTTCATACAGTTTTCAATAAAATGTCGTAGTTGCAATTTATTGAATTTGTGTACACTTCTTAAACAAAGAACAGTAATTTTTAAACGTAGGCCTAATATTGTTTAAACTGCTTTATTGATCGGTTGCGATTGCTGCCGTGTGATATCTGGTGAATGTCAGTGTTAAAATGCTTTTCGTTACTTTTTGCTGGAGCTGTTGATCGACTAAAAATTTTGATCAGTAACCGGATGCTTTCATTTATTTTTAATCGATTTAAACAGTGTTTTGAGTTTGAACAAAGGCATCTAATATAATTTTATAATAACTCAATGTGTTATAAAGGCGAACATAAGTCTTTTTACAGTTTTTTTAGATGTATAATGCAAATAATTTTTAAGGAGCAATTAACACTGATAGTGTATTCACAGAATTAAAAAAAACAAGTTTCAAGTGTTTACCTTATTTACAGTCAAATCTCATTACTCCTGCCAAACACGTCATTACGTTAAAAATATTTCACAAGTTTACTTCAGTTTCTTTAACACAGAACACAGGCTTGGCTGTTAGGTACTCCAACGTTGATTGCGAAGATGATTTGAAAGTAGCAATGTTATTATGCCTAGATCCACCTTGGAAAGGATGAACATGTTAAGATGATATTGGGGACTACTTGTGCTTTCACTAGACTGAATGGTTTCACATATTCATTGCAAAACACTGTATTTCTCTCAGTCACTTTTCCACAGTCGTTTAAATCCGAAACTTGAAGTAATTATTCATGCAATACTTCATAAACCATTTTTACAAATAAAATTCACAATATAAAACACTGAATACACTGGCCTCTGAATAACTACCAGTTACGCATTGTCTCTGAAAGTGAACTGATAATAATTTAACCTAGAGCCACCGAAGTTGATCTTCGACAGTTTCATAAACAACTAATATACAAAGTCAAATGCATTTGGACGTAACCGAAGTATTCAATTAAAAAAAATATCATTATTCGGATCATTAACTCTCTTCCAATTGCAGACTTCCATTTACCTTCGGGTGGTTATTTTGACTATTACACTTCTACTACGTCATACCACTTTTGACCAATAAAACGATACGAACCAACCAATCACGACTGCTTATCGCACAATTTTATCGCTGTCCTAGCACTTGTTTAATTTTATCGCTTCCCTAGCATTTGTTTGTTTTTATTACTACCGTAGCATTTGTTTCTTTGTTTGCCAACATTTCAAACTGAAAATTCTTTACGGTACTATAAAACATGCTTTGCGATCTTAATTTGTTTTTCGCATAGATAGTCGACTGAAAATGGCGGCTCCGTTCAAACATTTTGGTGGAGGTAACATTAGTGAAATAGAATTTTAGTAAGTTAATTAATATCTATTTTATTGTACAGTGTGTTCGTAGCTCGGCCGGACCGTTCCGCGGGCTTGGACTGGGTGAAGATTGGCGCGACTGCCGCCAGAGTTACACGTAAACGACCGGCAAGTCCAGCCAAGCTAAGAACGCACTGTATTAGAATACTTTATTTCTTCTAATTTTTATATACTTTCTTCTGTTTTTATTACCTCCCTACCATTTGTTTCTTTACTTGCCAACATTTCAAACTGCAAATTCTTTACAGTACTGTAAAACATGCTTTGCCATCGTAATTTATTTCCCGCATAGATAGTCGACTGAAAATGGCGGCTCCGTTCAAACATTTTGGTGAAGGCAACATTAGTGAAGTAGAATTTTAGTAAGTCAATTAATATCTATTTTATTGTATTAGAATATTATATTTCTTCTAATCTTTATATACTTTCTTCTGTTTTTATTACCTCCCTACCATTTGTTTCTTTGTTTGCCAACATTTCAAACTGCAAATTCTTTACGGTACTGTAAAATATGCTTTGCGATCGTCATTTGTTTACAGCATAGACCAATGATCGTCAAGACTCGCTGAAAAATGCAATGGGTACGCGGTGCCGTGCCGTGTGCACTGTCGTGCTACAGGGAGAGATAGAGAGCATACCCGCTAGCAGATACAAGAGCACTATAGTGCACTGCGTTTTCCGCGGGTAAGAGAGGCTAGTCCCAGCGTGCTCTGTGCTGACGACCCCTGGCATAGATAGTGAACTGAAAATGGCAGCTCCGTTCAAACGTTTTGGTGAAGCTAACATATTAGTGAAATAGAATTTCAGTAAGTCAATAATTAATATTTTATTGTATTAGATTACTTTATTTCTTATAATCTTTATATACTTTCTTCTAATCGTGTAATAGTCAATTAAATTCCACTCGAGTTTTGATTTCCTTTAGAAAAATCAAAACTTATATTGATATTAATGTTGACAAAAGATGGCATGTCGACAAATAAAAGTATCATGCTTTTTGGAAGTAAATTGTCGTCTAATCTGTGTTTTGAAAGAAAAAATATCAAAGAGAGATTTGGGCATAATTTGTACTGAGAGTATTATTGGTTTTAGTTTTTTTTTAAAGCAAGAAGAAAGAATATCAGATAACACTCATCATCTATCAATCGTAGCATAAGAGTTTACCGCACCAAATGATATACAGATTTTGTGGTGATGAGACTTCACAAGGGAATTATGTTCCCTTCACCACACGATAATTTCAATCGTTTCGATTGATCGATTAAAACATATTTGGTAGGTTAATCGGATTTTAAAGTTAATTGGATGTATTAAGCGATTGAATCAGCAGCTTCATATATTACTAATCTATTTACTTAACTTTTTACACGCTTGCCTAGCGTTCGTTTAATTGGTTATTTAACGACGCTATATCAACTACGAGGTTATTTAGCGTCGATGGAATTGGTGATAGCGAGATGATATTTGGCGACGTGGGGCTGAGGATTCGCAGTAGATTACCTGACATTTACCTTACGGTTAGGGAAAACCTCGGAAGAAAACCCAACCAGGTAATCAGGCTAAGTGGGAATCGAACCCGCGCCCGAGCGCAACTCCGGATCGACAGGCAAATGCCTTAGCCGACTGAGCTACGTCGGTGGCTGCCTAGTGTTAAAAGATCTACTTTTATCTGCTTTTAGGGTACATTGTTGCCAGATTAACAACATTAAAATCCACCCACGTACCTACCAAATTCCACACAATTCCACATATGACTTTTAAAATACAGGGACATCATTTTATTTTTACTAACATTTTTAATATTAACCTGGTTATACCTCTGGATCAACGCCGTTTCCTACTCCCTTCCACAATCGGAGTTCGATGATACTGGCGTAATATACAAATAAATCACTTTACTAGGTATAGGAGGGAAGAAAAGTAGTTCATCCATTTATGTAAACTAGGAAAAACCGCAATTTTGAGTTTGATAATTTTCATTAGGTTTTTGTTTAATCAAAATAGAGTACAGTATTAACAATGAGTGTTTTTACTCATGAACTGAGCTGTCCATGTGGACGTATTCATTATGCAGTGCATATTATATTCTGTCTACAGCACATTAGCGTACAATATAGAAATTGAAGTTAAATTAAAAAATAATCATAATATGGATATTTTAACACATTTTTGAAAATGGTGGCCGTTCATTTCGATACAGGCTTCAGTTCTTTTGTGAATATTATCGCACTATAGACTATTGTACCTAATCCTTCGTAACTAGTAACTCATGTTGAAATAATTCTGTACCTACTCTATAAAAGAGTACCTTACGTACCGGTACTGTAAATTCAATCTTCACTTCTGCCCTATCCGAAAAGATAAAATTACTCAGACATACTATCTACTGTCCGTGCAAGTGGTTATGTCGTAGGGTCGTAGAAAGGGAGGAAATCACGTGACAGTTAATTACTTAACGAGGCCCTTTTATTTAAGTTGTTTTAAACAGTTGTATAATATAACCTAGATGTCCAATTCCTAACAGAATTAATGTTCTTACAAAAGAGCTAAGACGACAGCCCAGCCACTAGCTGGCGAATAAAAGAAGGATGGGGGAAACCGGGATACGACGTAGGCAAATGGACGACAGTAGACTACCTGTGCGAAAATGAGTCAATATTGAAAGCTCTTTCGTCACTGGAAAGCGCGAACATATTTTTGGAATCTACTGTTTACTATGACAGTAAGGATACTACGACTGTATATGCGGTCTTGGATCTGTGTGCAGGACGGTTGAATTTCATTAGTAGAAGGGGTGGGAGTGAAGTACATTAAAAACTCAGGTACAATAACAATTGAAGTAAAAATAAAATGATGTCCCTGTACATTTTTGTGCACTATAATCATGCAGAATATATAGATCCTTTGTTAATTAATTACAAGTGTACGCAAGTTCTGTCCTGCACTGTTAGAACTGTATGCAGTAAACCGGCCTTTCGCTTTTAATGACGTAATATACTGCAGCGGGTGGTACAGTACACAAATAAATGCATGAGGGATTTGCGTATGTCTACAAAACCAGTGACCGTACATAGCGATACTATAGTCAGTTGTACAAGGTGAAAAGTAATTAAACCGACAATCTCCGTTGTATGGGACACCAAAACAAACGGTTTTCTCTAATGTCATATTTTCCTCAGAGGTTTTATTAAACCGGCAGAAGGTGTATGCGTTCTTCAGCTCATGACGACTCTACATATTAACATTTTGTTGTAAGTTTTGATCCAGTGCTGTGCTTTATTAAGCCGGTCTGGTGTCTCGGATATTTGCTGCAGCGGGGGAAATAAATGATAATCCTGAAGTCTTTCACCGCGTTAGACAATCCATGTCCCGCCGATGTAACCTTTGTGTACAGGTCAATGGAGGTATTTTTGAATATCTTCTGCAGTGATTTTGGTGTGTATATACAGGGACATCATTTTATTTTTACTTCAATTTTTATTGTACCTGTGTTTTTGAATGTACTTCACTCCCATCCCCTCTACTAGTAAACTTCCAACCGTTCTTCACACAGAACCAAGAGTATAGAGTTAAAGTTGCCATACGGTCATAGTAAACACAAACAGTACTGAGTTAGTGAATACAGTACGTTCCAGAAATATGTTCGCTTTCAATATTGAATCATATTCTCGCACAGGTACTTTCCTCCGTTTGCCTATGTCGCATTCCAGTTTCTCCCACCCACTTCTGCCTGTCCCTTTGTGGCTGGGCTGTCTTATCTCTTTTCTGAAAACATTAATTTCTGTTAGAAATTGGACGTCTAAGTAATATTATACAACTGTTTAAAATAACTTAAATACAAGGACCTCGTTAAGTAATTAACTGTCACGTGATTTCCCCACTTTCTACGACCCTGCGACAAAACCACTTGGACGGACAGTAAATAGCATGTCTGAATAATTTTATCTTTTCGGATCGGGTAGAAATTTAGATTGAATTTACAGTACATAAAGTACTCTTTTATAGAGTAGGTACAGAATTATTTCAACATGGGTTACTAGTACGAAAGGCGAAACTGGTAATTGGAATTAGGCATAATAGTCTATATGCGATAATATGCAAAAAAGAACTGAAACCGGTATAGAAATGAACGGCCATCATTTTCAAATATGTGTTTAAATATCCATATTATTATTTTTAAATTTAACTTCATTCTCTATATTGTACGCTAATGTGCTGTAGACAGAATATAATATGCACTGCATAATGAATGCTTCCGCATGGACAGCTCAGTCCGAGAGTAAAAACACTTATTGTTTATACTTTACTGTATTTTGATTAAAGAAAAACCTAATGAAAATTATCAAACTCAAAATCGCGATATTTCCTACTTTACGTAATATGGATGAACTAATTTTCATCCCTCCTATACCTAGTAAAGTGATTTGTTTTTATCTTACGCCAGTATCATCGAACTGCAGTCGTGGAAGAGGGTAGCAAATGGTGTTTCCGGTTCACAACCTTCAAGCCAAAGGTATAGCCAGGTTAATATTAGAAATGTTAGTAAAAATGAAATGATGTCCCTGTATTTTTGAACATCTTCTGCAGTGATTTTGGTGTGTAAATGTTTTTGAAACATGCTTTATTGCAGTGATTTTGGTGTGTAAAATCACTGCAATAAAACATGGCAATGGTTTGTGTTACATCAAGATCTGGTGTCCTCGCGAAATAGTGCCTCACAGCACAATATGACATTAAAGAAAACCGTTTGTTTTGGTGTTCCATAAAACCTCCCGGAGTTTCTCGGTTTAATTACTTTTCACCTTATATTTGCAAGAATGGTGGATATTCTGAATTTTGTGAGCTCAGGGATATGCTGTGTGAAAATGCAAAACAGTCCCACCAATATTACAAAGAAACTCATATAAATCATTATCGTTTTACACCTACTACCTCCATGACATAGAGAGAAGCTTTTCTCAATATAGGGGAGAGTTGGGTAGTATCGGACATCGGGTAATATCGGACAGTGCGTTTCTTTCATCTGCCATCAGATGATAGTACCAGAATGACATGGTTACGTTTCTGTATGCGACATCACAGAAACGTAACCATGTCATTCAGGTACTATTATCTGGTGGTAGATGAAAGAAACTCACTGTCCGATATTACCCGATGTCCAATACTACCAAACTCTCCCCTAAGCTTTTCTTAGGTGACCATCACCGTAGGAATATTAGTTTTGAGAATGTTCGTATGAATATCATTGTGCATTGCAACGCAATTGTTACGACATTGTAACTCAGGAAGGGCAGTAGTAGATCAGTACAGTACTTTTGTTTCATTATAATTTTCTTCCTCTCTTCTTGTTTTCACAAAACTTTAATTTTGGAAATGTCATCCATAGAAACAAGTTTAGTTTAAGGGTAGACTGATGTGAAATTTCAATTTTTTAAACTGTTCAAGGTAGATTTCTGAAATATTGTACAGTTGTCCTGCTGCATGTAAATAGTTTCTGTACAAAATTTCGTGTCATTTCGTGCAGAAATGTATGAATTATTAACAGTTTTGTAATTTTAAATTATGTAAATTTAGCTTTTAAAAAAATTGCTACTCCTCCCACAAATTCAAATATTTTGGGCTGAAATTTTGTCTACATACTTGTCAGACCCTCAGAAACAAAATTTATTATACAATTTTTATTTTAATCTACTAAAAAAATAATTTAAAATATTTTATGCACTAAAGTGTAAAAATAGAAAAAAAAATTCAACTCGAGCATAAAGAAAAATTAATATTAAAAAATATGAATGTTACTTATAATCCTGAAAGTAAGTTTTGTTAAGAACATATTCAAACACCTCTACAAAAAAGAAATCATGCATGTAGTACAACATTTGTAGGAATAGTAGCATTTTTAGCAATGCAAAATTTACAAAAAATGAAAGTGGAGAAAATTGACTTCAGAGTTTGAGACGATAATAATGAACCAGATCATATCATTTTGATTTTCTAGGCATTTTGAAATATATAGGTCTAGCTTATTTTATGCAGAACTTACCCTTATATACACTACCACGCAGTGCACATCTAACCTACACCAGTAAATAGAGATGACTGAAAAAATTATGTGAACTTATGAAAATACTATATTATATAACTAGTATTTACAAATCACTATAGATAGTAGACACTATTATAACACTAAAAATAAAATTGTTAGGAACTTTGAAATATTTCTTGCATCACAAAACAAAAACCAAGCATGGAAAACACGTTGTTATGGCTACTAGCAACAAGTGGAATTTTCCTTTAGACAAGAGTTGTGGTCTCCTTTGTAACTGAATATCTTTCAAAGGAAAGCAGCCTTTGAAGTGACATGTATTGTATTCTATGAAGAAATATTTCGAGAAGTCGAGAAGCTACACTGGCTCAATCGGAAATATAATATAATAAATAATGTATGAAATACAGCGTAATTTCCAAAATGGTCTCAGAATTTAGAGTGGTGGGCGTGGACGGGCCATTTAAATTACCAGTCAGAGCGCGTAACCTTTCAGAAATGTGACCCTAAACAGCTGATAGACAGGTCATATGGCCATGAAAATTGGCTGAGGCCATCTTTAGACCATAAACAATTTTAAAAAATAAAAACGAAACATTAATTTTTTGCCAAAAATGACAAAATTTCACATCAGTAGACCCTTAATATAATACAATAACAAATACGAGTGGTGTATATTGTACATAATACTGTATATATTATATGTATTATATTACGAACATTAATATTGAAGTACCTCCAATTAAAAGTAAAATTAATTTGACTACGATGTATTCTTTCCTCCCCTAACCACCCCTCAGACTCCAGGGCAGCAACGTTCCACTCCCCGCTTCCACTACAGGTACGACAGTCCACATTACCCTACACAAAGGGATCGGGTCATAAGTTGCGTACACTGTTAATTACATTTCTTTCTGCATCCAACGCTCGTTTAGTATTCCTTCATTATCCATATTTGTATTACCGCTACAGCACTTTTAGAAATAGGCCTATCTTTCGTTGCGTAAAATATGTTTATATAGTGTTTATATTTAGCATTATGTGTTTAAATGCGGTGTATATTAAGCAATTTATAATCTTAAGTATTGGAACATATATTTGTTACGGGTCGTATTTGGATCAGATTAGAGAGACTGGGAAAACCAGAACCAGACAAATAACTGATCTTATTGTTACTTTCTCACTCACCTTCTCAACATGATCCTTAGCGATAAAAATTTGTTCTCCAAGCCGACACCATCCCCCTAAAGTTCATTGCTAGGCAGCTGTCTGAGTCCTTGAGCGGTATCCAGTGTTTTCTTTTCACTCAGAACTTTGAAAGCTCGGGAGAAAGTTTATAAACCTTAAAAAAATAATGAAAAAACCCAAGCTACCCCTGCAATTTAAGTGAGATTTAGATAATTCACCCACGGTTAAGTCCACACCTGTGGAGTAACGGTCAGCGCGTCTAGTCGCGAAACCAGGTGGCCCGGGTTCGATTCCCGGTCGGGGCAAGTTACCTGGTTGAGGTTTTCCCGGGGTTTTCCCTCAACCCAATATGAGCAAATGCTGGGTAACTTTCGGTGCTGGACCCCGGACTCATTTCACCGGCATTATCATCTTCGTCTTATTCAGACGCTAAATAACATAAGATGTTGATAAAGCGTCGTAAAATAACTTACTAACCTACGGTTACTATACAGTCAACTACACCGGTATTTTTATGCGCACATTTATTTTTTAATGAACCCAAAACTTCGGTCAGCCTAGTTGGAAGAATTACACGCAAAATCCACATAACCAATCATTCCACACAACATTCAACAGAGGAGTAAAAATTTCTGGCTCTTTAGTAACACTTCGCAACATTCAGCAATGGTCAATAACATAATTTGATACATGGAATATACGTGAATATTCGAGTATGAAACAAGCACAGTTTAAGACTGAGCATCGCTGTGGAATAACGGTTAACATGTCTGACCGCGGAACAAGCGGCCTCGGGTTCAAATCCTGGTTGAGATACGTTACATGTTTGACATTTTCTCCGGGTGTTTCTTTCAACCCATTAAGATCAAATGCTAGGTAACTTCAGATGTTGGACCCTGGACTCATTTCGCTGGCATTATCACCTTCATTTCACTCAGACGTTAGAGAACCAGCGCAGTAGATAAAGCGTCATAAAATAAAGTAGTAAACGAGATGTATATTTCACAGTCCCAATTATATACTGTACTCCAACAAGGAGAAAGTCTCAGGGGAATGAGACGCAGCGGGGTAATGCTGTGAATGAATGTTTGTCATAAGGTCACACACGTGTGTACACGCATTTCCATTGGCTAACTCTCAAAGCACAAACGATAACACTGATACACACAATAAGTGTTTTTACTCACGGACTGAGCTGTCCATGCGTATGTATTCATTATGCAGTGTATATTATACTGTCTACAGCACACTAGCGTACAATGTAGAAAATGAAGTTAAATTGAAAAATAAACATAATATGGAACACGTTTTTGAAAATGGTGGCTGTTCATTTCGATACAGGCTTCAGTTCTAATGTGAATATTATCGCACTGTAGACTATTGTACCTAATTCCAATTACCAAGTTCGTACTTCGTATCAGTAACTCATGTTGAAATAATTCTGTACTTACTCTATAAAAGAGTACCTTACGTACTGTAAATCCAATCTTCACTTCTGCCCGATCCGAAAGGATAAAATTACTCAGACATGCTATCTACTGTCCGTCTAAGTGGTTATGTCGCAGGGTCGTAGAAAGGGAGGAAATCACGTGACAGTTAATTACTTAACAAGGCCCTTCTATTTAAGTTATTTTAAACAATTATATGGGTATAATATTACGTAGACGTCCAATTCCTGACAGAAATTAATGTTCTCAGAAAAGAGCTAAGGTAACCCAGCTACTAGCCTTTACAGAGAGGCGAATAGAAGCAGGTGGGGGAAACCGGGATGCGACGTAGGCAAATGGACGAAAGTACCTGTGCGAAAATGATTCAATATTGAAAGCTCTTTCGTCACTGGAAAACGAGAACATATTTTTGGAACGTACTGTTTACTATGACCGAAAGGCTACTGTGACTGTATATGCGGTCTTGGATCTGTGTGGAGGACGGTTGAACTTCATTAGTAGAAGGGGTGGGAGTGAAGTACATTAAAAAACTCAGGTACTATAAAAATTGAAGTAAAAATAAACTGATGTCCTTATACTTCGCTCCAATAGATGACACAATCGTAAGCACATTCCTTTCGCGGTTAATCTGCTTCTTAATTCAAAGTGAGGAGTTACGAGCTATCGAATACTGACTGCTAGCTGATAACATCTGGGCTATCGACAAGCTTATCCTTCTTACACCCGCTCTCAACTAAAACTTGTAGTGTATTTTGTAACTACACTGAGACTTGGGAGTGATAAGGAGTTTGAGGGAAGGGAGCGGTTTCCTGGAAAAGATATGTATGACCTTTGAGCAGTTGATGTTTACGTTGGGGGACAGAGGGTCAACAATCCTGGTGCACGCGCAAATCGAATTGCGCAATGAATGAACTCGTGACACCACAAAATCGACTCTGAAAACTCGGCCACTTGGAGGGGTGACGATGTCGCTCCCTCTACACCAGCGACCACAGAGTCGTTCTGCACGCTTGTGCATTCCAGATCTTGATTTTCAAAACACCGACCGTTAAGCCTCGTTCACACTTTTCAAGTAACTTTAATTCAAGTCACTTGAAAAGACGAACTTGAAAAGTGTGAACTATGTTTCAAGGTGACTTGAACTCAATTAACGGCTTGAATTCAAGTTTCAAGTGAAGTTGGATCCCTTTCTACTTTTTATTTTACTTGACTTGAAAGGACACTTGAAATGTGTGAACGTCACTTGATAACTTGAATTCAAGGAGAAAATTGCGGGAATTGAAATTAACAGCTGTTTTAAGAGCGTTAAATTAACAGCTGATTGTTTTCTGTTCTACTGGGAACGTAAAAATAATAAGAAACAGTAGTAAGTGAAATGATTACCAAATATTTGGGTTTCTGAAGTTGTACAGGGACATCATTTTATTTTTACTTCAATTTTTATTGTACCTGAGTTTTGGAATGTACTTCACTCCCACCCCTTCTACTAGTAAACTTCCAACCCTTCACGACACACAGCCGAGCCCGCGTAAGCAGTACTGAGTTACTGAGTATAGTACGTTTCAGAAATATGTTCGCGTTTTCCAGTGACGAAAGAGCTTTCAATATTGAATCATATTTTCGTACGGGTACTGTCGTCCGTTTCCCTATGTCGCATCCCGGTTTCCCCCACCTGCTTCTGTTCGCCCCTCTGTTAAGTCTAGTAGCTGGGCTATCTTAGCTCTTTTCTGAAAACATTAATTTCTGTTAGGAATTGGAAGTCTACATAATATTATACAAGTGTTTAAAATAACTTAAATAAAAGGCCCTCCTTAAGTAATTAACTGTCACGTGATTCCCCCCCCCTTTCTACAAACCTGCGACAAAACCACTTGAACGGACAGTAGATAGCATTTCTGAGTGATTTTATCTTTTCGGATCGGGCAGAAGTGAAGATTGAATTTACAGTACGTAAGATACTCTTTTATAGAGTAGGTACAGAATTATTTCAACATGAGTTACTCGTACGAAGGACGAAACTGGTAATTGGAATTAGGTACAATAGTCTATAGTGCGATAATATTCACAAAAGAACTGAAGCCTGTATCGAAATGAACGGCCACCATTTTCTAAAATGTGTTAAAATATGCATATTATGATTATATTTTTAATTTAACTTCATTCTCTATATTGTACGCTAATGTGCTGTAGACAATATAATATACACTGCATAATGCATAATGAATACGTCCACATGGACAGCTCAGTTCATGAGTAAAAACACTCATTGTTAATACTGTACTGTATTTTTATTAAACAAAAACGTATTGAAAATTATCAAACTCAAAATCGCGATATTTCCTAGTTTACATATATGGATGAACTACTTTTCTTCCCTCCTATACCTAGTAAAGTGATTTGTATTTTACGCCAGTATCATCGAACTCCGTCGTGGAAGGGGTAGCAAACGGTGTTTCCTGTTTCAATCGTTAATAGAAAGGTATAGCCAGGTTAATATTAAAAATGTTGGTAAAAATAAAATGATGTCTATAAAATTCACGAAGGCCTGCGGATTATAGAAACTGCAATATTTCGTAATAAAAATGCAAAGGAAGCTGCCAAGGAAGTAATAGTTAATTGAAGAACTGAAGAGCAGAGATTTTAACGTGGACACAGATGAGATATCCTATGAAAGACAATTAAAAAACCATTAAACTGTAGATAGAGAGGAAGTGAGGAAGATAAGAGTGATTAAGAAGAGAAGTACGTTGCTTGAAGGGATGACATTTATCGCCCAACTGGCATGGTTCAACGTAGTTGATAGATTTTTTGGGAACTGTAACGGCGTCAAAATA
This sequence comes from Periplaneta americana, assembly GCF_040183065.1. Taxonomy (NCBI): domain Eukaryota; kingdom Metazoa; phylum Arthropoda; class Insecta; order Blattodea; family Blattidae; genus Periplaneta; species Periplaneta americana. Next base: position 161,543,899 of record NC_091126.1, on the reverse strand, counting down.
ATCATTTTCAATTGCGGTAAATCAGACTTGCTTATATTGTATTGCATTTCCGATAAGAATATTATTAAATCTGCTTGAAGATTTCACCTATTCTATTTGTAATGATAAATGGTCGTGTATTTCTCTTACTGATCTAATTCCTAACCCGTACTGAACAACGCTTCTTTCATTTCTTCAATATCTATATCATTTCCCTGGCAAGGAGGCTTGCTACTATAGAAATTCCTAATTGCACAACTTCCATCGACGCCATTTTAAACTAATTGAAAACAAAATAACTTGAATATGTATGAAATGCGACTTGAATTCAAGTTCCTTGAAAAGTGTGAACGGGGCTTTAGATAGTTTACGTTCCCCCAAAAAGAAAAACGCGGCTCACTTACTGATAGAACTATACAGATTGGAGTGAGATGCATTGCTTCAAAGCACTTGATTTGTGTCGATTATTTAACGACGCTGTATGAACTACTACTATTTAGCATCGATGTAATTGAAACGTTGGGCCGAATAACGGTCTATGTTACAATTTTTCAAAATCGAGTTTTTAATGGAATAATGCTCTCTATAGTCTTACACAGCTGTCACAAAAATTGTTTTTCAATATCTGTATCAGAGGCGCTTCTACACGAGTTACAACCATGAATTTCTTGGTTGGAACAACGGTCTTTGTCACTAGTCACTTCTAGCGTATCCAGTTGCATTCAGGACAATGGTACACAGATTACTCAACATACCCATGAGCCAACAACACTACAATGAAGAAGTGAACACAATCAAATACATAGCAGAAGAAAATGGTTACAGCCCAAACATAATAGACAACATCATAAGGAAGACAAAACAAAAACTCAACAAACACAAAAACACAACACAAACACAAGAACACACGAAATACATCACACTAACATATGAAAACAAAAAAAAAAACACACACACACACAAGCTCGCATCCTCATTCAGAAAACAGAAATACAACATGGCATACAGAACACAAAACACACCACAAAGACATCTCAACGCACAAACAACACAAACAAATAAATACAGGGACATCATTTTATTTTTACTAACATTTTTAATATTGACTTGTCTATACCTTTAGAGAACCGGAAACACCGCTTGCTCCCCCCCTCCAAGACTGGAGTTCGATGATACTGGCGTAAAACACAAATCACTCTACTAGGTATAGGAAGGAAGAAAAGTAGTTCATCCATTTACGTAAACTAGGAAATATCGCGTTTTTGAGTTTGATAATTTTCATTAGGTTTTTCTTTAATCAAAGTACAGTACTGTATTAAGAATAAGTGTTTTTACTCACGAAGTGAGTTATCCATGCGAACGTATTCATTATGCAGTGTATATTATACTGTCTACAGCACATTAGCGTACAATATAGAGAAAGAAGTTAAATTGAAAAATAATCATAATATGGATATTTAAACACAATTTTGAAAATGGTGGCCGTTCAGGCTTCAGTTCTTTTGTGCATATTATCGCACTATAGACTATTGCATCTAATTCCAATTACCAGTTTCGTCCTTCGTACTAGTAACTCATGTTGAAATAATTCTCTACCTACTCTACGTACTGTAAATTCATTCTTCACTTCTGCCCGATCCGAAAATATAAAATTACTCAGACATGGTATCTACTGTCCGTCCATGTGTTTATGCCGCAGGATTGTAGAAAGGGAGGAAATCACGTGACAGTTAATTACTTAACGAGGCCCTTTTGTTTAAGTTAAATTAAACAGCTGTATAATATTACGTAAACTTCCAATTCCTAAGAGAAATTAATATTTTCAGAAAAGCGCTAAGACAGCCCAGCTATTACAGAGGGACGACCAGAAGCAGGTGGGGGAAATCGGGATGCGACGTAGGCAAACGGACAGTACTGTGCGAAAATATAATTCAATATTGAAAGCTCTTTCGTCACTGGAAAACGCGAACATATTTCTGGAACGTACTATACTCAGTAACTCAGTACTGCTTACTATCTGCGGTCTTGATTCTGTGTGGAGTTGGAACTTCCTTAGTAGAAGGGGTGAGAGTGAAGTACATTAAAAAACTCAGGTACAATAAAAATTGAAGTAAAATAAAATGATGTCCCTGTACAATCACACAGGCGTATACAAACTCACATGCAATAGTTGCGACAGTTTCTACATTGGACAGACAGGCAGATCATTCCAAACTCGATACAAACAACACATTAAAGCAATAACCAGAGGACACAATACATCTACAGATTGCCGAACACATAACTAATGCTAAACACACATACAATAACATAAATACAGACATGGAAATCCTACACATACAACCCAAAAACCAAAAACTCAACACACTAGAACAATATGAAATATACAGACACACTAAAACACACCCTGATCAAATTCTCGACACACAGATCAATTTCAGAACACACACTATTTGACATCGCATTTCAACATTTTTCAACAATCGAACGCACCCACACAACAGGCAGCGAAGTTCGATATAACGCCGAGATGTAGTGGGCTCTGAGGATGGTGTGAAGAAACACTGAAACAGCTGTAAGCCGCACATGCTTACACAATTAACACGAGTAAGATCGCCAGTTAATCAATTATTTACATTCAAGTGTTAAAAGTAGTGTACGAAAGATCCAACATAGAGTATCCAGTTGTTTACATCGTATCGGGAGTTACTGCACGGGAGTTGTTCTCTTTACGAATACTGGGTACTTGAACTCTGTGTATCAGGTTTCGGTTGATCTATTACGTAAAATGAACGACTGCAAGACAGTGACGATTTCTACGGTAGATATCGACCGGCTAAATAAATCTAAAAAAAAGGGTCGAGAAAAAATAATATTATTAAGTGGAAAGATGCGTCACGAAAGTCGCTGAGGGATAGTGGTCTTGGGAATACAACAAGGAAGACAAAATCGCAAGATTTATGGGGGGGGGAGGTAAACCATTGGCCTGCAAAGATTAAGTGAAATTCATTTTTTATACCCCAGCTACTATAAAAGCTAAATGAATAAAAATTTTCATGGTAAATATACATACAGTAGCGTGCAAATTAATCCGAACACGACATATTTTTACATTTTCTGTCATTGTTGGCCTCACAGCTGCTCATACCGCTTTAATTGACGTCTGTAGTACGTGTAATTCCATTGTTGATGGTCTGTCGTTATTATTTTTTTATAATATGTGACATTTTGCCTGTCTTTTGTATTTATAAGCATTTCAGATGTGTTGAAGACTTAATACTGCAATCCTCTGTACATTCTGTCGTCTTCACAAATGGATACAACTCCACGAAAACGGTCTAAAATTATAACATTAGCAGAGCTTTCTTCTATGACACAGAGGCAAATTGCTGCAGAATGTCACATCGGTTTGGCTACTGTTAATTCGATCACAAAACGATAAAGGGAGACTGGATCCATCACACCCCAGAAAAAAGGAAACTGTGGCCGGAAAAGGAAGACTTCACCTGTAGATGATCGTTTAATTGTCAGGAAAAGTAAATTAAATCCTAGACTAACTGCTGTCGACTTAAACCGCGAGTTAATGGCTACCACTGGGGCGAATATTCACGTCACAACAGTGCGGCGTAGGCTTTTGGAAGCTGGACGAAGGGCTCGTAAGCCTATTAAGAAGCAACTGCTAACCCCTGTTATGTGCAAAAAAAAACGCTTAATGTGGGCAAAATTACATCAACGCTGGACAGTGAATGACTGGAAGAATGTACTTTTTTCCGATGAGTCTCATTTCGAGGTCCACGGCCACCGTGTTTCTTACGTACGGAAAGGATCCGAAAAAGTAACAGCAGCTCATCTTCAACAAGCACCCAAATACCCCCCTAAGTAATGTTTTGGGGTTGTTTTACACATGAAAGGCCTGGAGGATTAATACCTATGAAGGGAATGATGAATTCTGACAAATACATTCACTTATTGGAAACCAGAATCGTACCCCAGCTGCAAAAATCATTTCCGGATGGCAGAGGTGTGTTCCAACAAGACCTGGCACCATGCCATACGTCTCGAAAAACCACAGAATTCTTCAACAAGAAGAATATTCAGGTACTCCCCTGGACAGGCAACTCACCCGACATCAACCCCATTGAGAACTTGTGGTCAAATTCCAAAAGAAGAATGCAAGAAATGGATTGTTCTACAAAGGAGAAGATGATTTCTGCCCTCATTGGTGTATGGTTTCGCGATGAAGAAATGAAGAATATTTGTGGGAAATTAGTGGAATCCATGCCAAATCGTCTCAGAGGTGTTATTAGGAACAAGGGAGGCCACATAGATTACTGAGGTATGTTTTAGATCCTTTTTTTTATCCCGTTAGAGTGTTTTTGCATAAGTAATTACGTTGTTCGGATTAATTTGCACGCTACTGTACATTACATTTTATGCTCGACCATGCCGAAATGTAGTAATTATAATTATAATGGACCTCATTAAAGTACACCTATTCATTAAAGTTCAGGTGTTCCACCAATCAGAAAACACCATTGTAGCAATATGAAAGCGCAAGTATCGATTATTCTCGGATATGCAATTGAAAGACAACTAGCGAAACGTCACGGAGGCTGGAAATCCAATACTGTCGCAGAAGGTTATGTTCTGTTACTATAATAATTAGCGTTAATTGTAAATAATATTCAAATAAATTAAATTTGTCATCTCGTTTTTCAATGTCTAAATCAATTTCAAGGTTATATAAAGATTAATGTTTATTTTACTCTCTAGATTATATCAAGGTCAATAACATCTGTTTCTCGGAAAAAAATCAATACTTTTGCGTCTGCGCACATCTCACAATTTACGAGATATTGCACAAGGTCAGTTCCGCTTCCCAGCCAGATAAGAATATCATGAATACCTATGAATAATTTCAAGTTAGAAATATGGTCGAGCATAAAAAGTAGTATGAAACTTGCCTATAATGGTAATTAAGACGCTCGTTTGAGAATTATGAAACTCGCTTGCTCTCGTTTCATAAACATACTCGCGTCTTAATTACTACCATTATAGACTCGTTGCTTAATATACTGTTATAAAACACTATTCAGAATATTAAAATAGCTAATAATTACCTGTGAAAATAGTATCTAATTTGCATATTTTTAAAACCGTAAAGCATTTACTTAAGGTAAAATATATGATTAATTAAATACTTGCACGATTATTTTACTGGAATGATTTAAAGACCTACATCAACAACATAGTCTAGGTCTTTTAACTATTGCTTCACGAAATATTTTTTCTTAATATAAAATTTTAGAAACTTTTATTTCACTCTGCATCGTAGAAACAACAATCTTACTTTTCTCCCCCTGAAGGACAGTACGTGTGTAATACTTTCAGAAGAAATGAGATGCAGTCGATTTTGAGCAGAAAAATGTAAAAAGAAATTCACATTTTCAACTTACACTACATTATAAGAGATAAGAATCATGTTAGGTTTGTTACAACAGTATGAAGTGTTACTTTCGAGCGGATTCCCTTTGTCCAGTTGCTTTTACTAGCCAAGTAATAACATAACAATTAAAATTATTAGGTTTTATCTAACAACGTCAGCGATCGCGGGTTAACACACTGTTGATTATCGTTGAATTAGCCAATTAACTCTTTATTTCGTGCGAGCCAAGTCACCGGATGTAGTAACACGATTTTCATAAGAAATAACACCACTATAAAATTTCAATTCAATGCAAAATATTCTCAGATGTATTCTACGGTAACCTAAACATTGTAAAATAAAATTGTCATATGTTTCTATCAGAGTCCTGCATTGGAGTTAAATCGCCCGCTTGAACTCGGTCGAGTGTCGCACCCTCGAGTGAGATACGATCGGTCGTGATACGCTCGTAATAAATAGAAGCACAGTACAAGGTCATCTCACCGACATGTCTTGTCTTGTATGGAAGGTAACAGATAAGATACACATATGTTTTCCTCACACGGCAAAAATAAGGCTTTATTTTCTGCGTTTATGACAAACGTTTAATGGAACAGTCAATGGAACGTACCAAAACAGAAACATGAAGTTATAAATAAAATAGTATGAAAAACTTCGATATACAGTTATTATTGCTACTTAATAATTATTCAATATTTGATTTACCACATATATAATATGATAGGTCCATACATAGTGTTCCGCCTATATACTGCGACAATGTAGAATCGTTTTACAAAATATTATTGATATAGCAGTAGATTAATAACAATATTAGTACAGAGATAACCTCACAGAAAATATAATAAAACGAATAATCATGCTGCACAACTGTTACAGACGCAAAGATTGATACACTAATTATTAGAGATTATTATTATTATTATTATTATTATTATTATTATTATTATTATTATTATTACTACTACTACTACTAGAAAACTTGATACACTTCTTGCATTATCGTGATTAAGTTTTCCGTTTATAATAATTACATTTACATCCAATAACATGTATCACATGTGGCAAAAACAAAATCACTCCTGCGTGGAAAAAAAAACATTTACCTACAACATTTATATTACATTTTAAAGCAAGTTTTGTAGTTGTACTATGGAGAGGTTAGTTAAACACTGCAATGTTTTGAAATGATAAACATCTATGATGTTACTACACAGTTCATCACTGTAACAAGAACGAATGTCTAACGCTCGGCTTATACCGTTCGAGGATTTATCGCTCGTGACAATTTTACCCATCATGCATGTGCGCTACCTATCGGATTATGCTATGAACTACTTGGTGCTTGAGCGAAAACGTCCGATGCAGACCTCTGATTTAAATCTTTGTAATCCTGCTGTTTAGATGTGAAATATGGAAACAGGCTTGGAGCACGTATATGTCGCATGAGTTTTGTCACTAAATGTATCGTTTGCCTATAGTAAAGAGAGTAAATAATCGCTAATATTTTCGTAAATTTACAACTTATTTCACATGTATGACGAAGGAATGCTGGAACTGGTTTTATCAGTCCTGTTAAAATTAAAATATCAATTTGTTTGATAGCTAGTTAAGCTGGGAATACAAGGAAACAAAACTTTACTTTTTTATTTTCGGAAGTTGATAGCGTGTTTACTGTTTAGTGACGAAGATTTAATTTCTTAAGTGCCATAAATCGGACATATAAGTTGGAGAAGACTCTACGGAAACCTCAATGTTATTGCAGCTCTACAGCGGTACTTATAGGACCATTAAGGGTTAAAGAGCCAATAAATACGTTCTAGCAACTCAATATCAGACGTCCATTAATTTGTTTGTTCAGATAAATGTTTCCTCCAAGCATTTTAGAGTTACTTCAACTGTAAACAATCTCAAAGGAAGGAAATGAAGTACACGCCATAAACCTGAGTGGTGAAGACGAGCGAGATATTAACAGAGGATCCATTACAGTTAAGTGTTACGCCGTGTTCTCGCGTTGCAGGATAGCGGAAATTATCTATTTTCTCAGAGGACTATTTGGACAGAAATTGTTCTTTTACTTAAGGGGACACTCAACTTAAAAATTGGAGAAAAACTGTCATAGAAGTGAAAAATTAAATTTCTACACTAATTTACGTGACAGAACTAAATCAATACGCAGAATTCTTCCCCTATTCATTGAGAAGTCACAGTCAAATGCACAAAGCCAAAAAATAAAAAGTGATAATTGAAAGTGATATTTCAATTAATGATTTATGAAAAATTGAAATATATTTTATTTTGAAAAGTATTGGATCTAATGAGCTGAGATTTTGCATGTTACTTTCCATGTGTATAATACACTTTTTCTCCAAATTTGAAAAAGATTGGTCAAATAGGAAAAAAGTTCCAAAATATAGTTGAGTGTCCCCTTAATGTACTAAGCAAATATATTTGTTTCGTTGAATAGAGGAGGGTCATTCCATGCAAAAAAAGGATGTTTTTGAACCATGATGTCTCAAAAGTTAAAAATATTGGAATAGGTTATTTTTTGTTCTAAATATGAATTTCAAACAATACTATACTTATATCTTTCATAATTTGGTAGCAATCAGAATTTAAAATAATGGTTTAACAAAGAACACTGTTTTATTCATTGAAGTTTTCTTACTATGTAAAGGAAGACGGAAAAGTGATTTTAATGCAATTCGAAAAAGGAGAGCCTTGTTTATAAATGCCCTTAAAATATGAAGAGCTTGCGGGAAAAACGATGAATGTCACATTTCTGTTAAGGATTACATAATGATCTAATTGAGTCTATAACTGCAAGATATAGTGCTGTTTCTATAGAAAATAAAGGAAAGGATTACTGTATTCGTGGTGATAAATCTCCTTTTTACTATTTTTCATAAGAACAACATTAAATTCCGCAGTAATCCATTGAATTAGATAATGACATCAACCTTAAGAAAACTGTGACATTCATCGTTTTTCCCGCAAACTCTTCATATATATAATTTATTAAATAGTTACCTACCGTAAAATAATTAAAAAATATATGGAACACAAAATGCATTTCATTTTTACAGACGAAAAAACACGTGTTTAATTCTTTAGAGCATATTGATTCCAGTGTGAAAATTTCAGAAAGTTGACTTAAATATCATGTCAGTTTTTAATAAAAATAACCCACCGGAACTGAGGAGCTTAGCAGGTAGGCTCTCCCGTCGTACAGAATGTTGCGCGATCAAGGTCAGGGAGACGGACGTTTGAGATTACTCATCGTTATGAAGTCTCGCGAACGCTGCGATCACCACACACAGCAAGCGATTTTCAACCGTCGAAACAAAAATTAATAATTTTATTAATTTAATTATTTACAGGTTTTTTGGCATAAAGACACAAAACTTGGGAGATGGGTTAGGAATAAAATTTTCTTTAATACGAATGAAATTCGCAGGAATTTAATTTGTTGTATTCGAATATAAAACTACTTCTTTTTTTTTCAACGAGGTGTTTTTATGAGCATGCCTTAATATTATTCGGATTAGTCTCTAAGGTATTAAAATATGGTTATTCAGGTTTACAATGGCGTCTGTTTAGTTTCGATGACACTTCATATAGGTGTCTAGAATATTTTAAAGTATGGATAACGTGTAACTGCCACACATTTTTCAGTCGTCCGTATGACTAAAATATTAATGATATGGCGGTCATAGTTGGCAGTTTAATTTATTTTCAATATATATTTCTAAATTATAGACATCAGCTCAAAGAATCTGAGTGACCACAAGGGTCCTGAATACAAGAAACATGTACCGTATAATGTGATGTGATACATTAAAGAAAAAAGAAAGTTAAGTGTGGATTAATTGAAATAGAGATGATGTAATATTTGAAGAGAATCCTTGATAATATTTATAAGGACAGACATTACATAATCAAAAGGAATGTGAAGTTCCTTAAGATAATTCCATGTGAATTTTGTAATAGAACCTCTACTGCCAAACAGTAAACCAATGACAGACTATTGTTTAAGAGGGACGTTGTACTTTTGAGAAATATAAGGCAGACAAGGTTCATATATAGACTTATTCTCAATATCAACTTCGGTGGCCTGATTTGGGTTTCTTTCGAAACGGATAGTAGGGTCAAGAACAAGTGCCCGTTTTAAGAGTCCGTTAATAGCAATAATGTCTGCCCGTCTAAAAGAACCATCTGATGATACACAATGTACTTCCTCATGAATCTCCCAATTTAAAGTTTTTAACAATGTCGCCAAAGTATGATGTACACGATGATGTCTAGCATTGATCAGCAGCTCGCCTTTAGGGCATTGTCTAAGCACGTGTCCAAGTGTTTCAAACTCACTACAGTCTGGATGACGGCAGCGGGTTGTGCTTAGAGTTCTGCCCGGTATTGCGCGAACCGCCGAAATATTGCTTGATATTTTTAAAGCATCGGTCCATTCTGAGGAAGATAGGCCCTTTCGATTGCTTACCCATGAGTTAGCCTTGGGGAGATCACTATAAACAATAACCCCTTTACCACGCAAGGTATGGTTGTCCAAGTTTGGAATGCGTTATTTCTTAACTGTTTACGAATTTTACTACCTGACCAGTTGATAGCATCAATAGTTGTGATATTCAATTTTGATAGAGCAGGAACTTTTTCGCTTACAAGGTCCCTAACATTATTATATTAAAAGCCCAAAACAATTCATCACATCGCTGGCATATTCTTAAAATTTTGTATGGAATGACCCAGGAGTGTTTCATTAATTTTTATAGTTCGAAAAGTTTATATACTTAATCGATTTAGCAAATATGTTATGCGGAACTTTCGGACTACAATTTAGTGAAGTAATCCGACAAAGGATTTAAACCTATGTTTCTTCCCATAGGTGAAGTATGACTATTCGCGAACAATTTTATACTATCCTATCTGAAATACGATAGTAGAAATAGGACAAGTAGGCAAGATTCATATAATTATGAAAACCAGAAGCTGAGAAATGAAATTATTCAACATTCCGCTCCGTAAAATCGCTTCCAGATTAACATTTCTTTTGAAAAAGGTTTATACACTACTGTCTGTAAAAAGTGCAACACCATAAAGGAACGTAGATAAGCATGTGGAAATTATACTAAATATGACGCAGGGTATACAAGCAAGTAAATAGAATTTCAAAATTATTTTGCATCCCTGAACTCAGCACTGCCCTCTGATTTGTCATGGTAGCCGCATAAACAAAGGGCTGTTGTGGAGCCAGACCAGTGACGGATTTAGGCCTTGGGCGGAAATTTCCATGGGGAGGCATTTTCTTTCTTTCTCTCTTTCTTTTTTTTTACAGTGAAATATGTTTTTAAAGCATTTGTTGGTAAATATTTTCTGAAGTTTGTTCTTGAACAACATGTGGAAGTCGAATTTATTATACTGTTACTGAGAAAGAGGAAGATCGGGTTTTTGCTTCAACGTATTAAGGGAATGTTCTTGGACAAGTTTCTGCACAAAATCAATCGTTTCCTCGGTCAGTAAAATTGTAATAAATTCTCAAAAAGAACTATCACAATGTAACTCGTATCACAATATTACCAACCTTTACCCTAATTTAGGACCGTTTTTGCAAAACTTGCTAACTGAAGAAACTAAATTTTACAGGAGAGACAAAAGACTGAATGAAGACAAATAGGTTATAGGTGCAACCATCACACTTTGACACATTATAATGAAGAGAAATAATTCAATTTTACTCAGATAACTTTAACATCGTGTAGAGGACTGCTTTATGTTAACGAATCCACCAAAATCTCAATTTCGCAAATTTTGCAGTTAGCAAGTTTTGCAAAAACGGTCCTCAATTGTACTGCGTAACAAATTTTAACTTTTTTGCGCTGGGCATTGCATATATGTTTTTTATAACTTGAATCGCCTGAGCTACGAGTATGACAATAAAAAACAGTTGTTGGTTTTAAGGGTTTTCAGAAATTTTCGAATTTATGTATATTCAAAATACTGCTTTGTATAATGACAATAAGGTTAACTACTCACTCTTCAGAAGATTACAGCTTCCTTTTTCTGCATTTTCTTTCAAACTGTTTATCAAGTAAATCACGAGCTAAAGTCCAACAATAGTCTGCTAGCATATTGGTACTCCACTGTCCTTGGTATCTTTTTTCTATAGTTGAAATTTTTTGGCGAAAGCGCTCACCATGTTTATCACTGAAATCGCCACAATTCTCGGGGAAGAAGTCAGATGGGAGTAAATGAAGTGAATTTTCAGGAACATGTCACAACCCATAGTTTCATAGGCCAACAGTAAATTTTGCACTAGTTCTTCATAGTTCTCACTTCTACGATTACCCAGAAAATTTAATACAACCCCCTTGAATGAAATCCAGACGGCTCTCTCTTTTCCTTCCAACAAAAATTCGAAGTGATTGTCCTTCATTACTTCTCTAATTTGTGGTTCATTAAAAACTTCCGCTTTTATTTTTCAGTCACTAATAGCTGGAAATTCTTCCTGGATATGTTTAAATGCTTAAGTTTCATGCTTCACCCCTTTAACAAAATTCTTCATTAACCCCAATTTAATGTATGTATGTATTTATTTACACTGCAAGTGGGCAAGCACCCGGTGGCAGTGGTATATACAATATTAACAATACACAATAAAATTATAACCAATACACAATAAAATTTACAATACACAATACAATTTTACAACACATATACAATTTTACACACATTACAATAATAATACACAATACAATTTAACAAAATAATAATAAAACATAAAATAAAATACCTAATTTTACAATACAACCTACATAATTATCTATAGGTCCTACATAAGTTTCAATAGTCTTTCACTTTACTCTTATCTCATTCCCTGTAGTGGCACTATGACGCATTTCACTGACACTTTAGCACACATTTCACTGACACTCTGTAACACATTTCACTGACACTATAGAACACATTTCATTGACGCTATAAATTATCACTGATCGGAACTGTTCACTGCACTGTAAAACCATAACTTCACTGACTCACCTCGCTTCACTGATACAACAGTTCAAATAAGTCAAATAATTACATCCTTATGCATACTTATAAACAGAACTACATTTAAACTAAACATTTCTAGTCTAAGGCCCTCTTACACGCTAGTTTTAAATAATTCACAATTCAAACCTAGGAAGTAAACTCGTCAGGCTAGATAAATACATGTCACCTTAAAAAATTAAATGTTGAATGTCACCTTAATTTTAATTTTCACTTTATATACAACTTTTTAAATTATTCTTGAATCTCCTTAAGGAAGGACAGCCCTCAAAGACCGCTGCAGGTAGGTCATTCCAATCATTTATAGTTCTATTTAAAATGAGAATTTACCTACATCCGTTTTCTGTTTCCTACATTTGATTTTAAAATCATGATCGTTCCTACCATAGTACGTTGGCTTTTCTAACCGAGCCGTTATGTCTACCCATGCTTTCTGACCTAGATGTGCTCTATGCAATGATGTTATTCTAGTTTTCCTACGTCTGTTTTCCAAAGTTTCCCATTTAAGTTCTTTTATCGTATCGTTTCCATCTTCTCTTTTACCTTTAACAAATTTCGCTGCCCTATACTGGATTTAATGTGTAAAGGTAGAACATTACTTTGAGGTACAAGGGGTTGATGTATAATATTTTTCTTGTCTGACTGTAGCGGTTGTCGTGTTGACCATACTTTTATTTTATAATGCTTATCTCGAGCGCGACTGTCCCATTCGCTCAGAAAGGAGGAAATTTTTTTGTATAGCCTAATTGTATTCCAAGAAGCAATGCTACAACCTTCGAATCCGCACATGGAAACCACTTGTACTTTGAATATTATTATTATTATTATTATTATTATTATTATTATTATTATTATTATTATTATTATTATTATTATTATTATTTCATACAGCGAATCTGTTTCTCCTCCTCCAAATGGAAACGAAAAGGGAAGTAAAACAATTTCCGCTTCTAGAAGTGGTTTTGACAGGGCGGTCTATTGCAAAATATAAACTATAGTAATGTCACTAAAGCTTACAGTGAAAGAAATACACATCTCAATTAAAATCAGGTAAACTCAAGCGAGTTCATACCGTGAACCTGCTTCACTCCCTCCAAATAGACTCGTAAAAGAGCAATAAAATAATTTTCATTTTTACAAGTGCCTCTATCACGGCGGCCTATTTATACTAATATTGTTTTCATATACTGGGTCTTCACATTTGTAAAACACAATAGTTACACTCGAAATACGGAGATTTTTTAAAATAAAAAACATTGGAAATTACATACGTGGACAAATTATTAACAAAATTGACGATTTTTAAGATAATTTTGTTTAAAAAATTTGACTTTTCAATTTACACTACAGTTGACAATTTTTCATATTTCTATCATTATAGTAGACAGAAAAATGCAAAAATGTCAACTGTAGTTTAAATTGAAGAGCCAATTTTTGTAAGAATATATAATAAAAATTTTTAATTTTGCTAAAAATTTGTAAATATGCAAAAATGTCAACTGCAGTCTAAATTGAAGAGTCAAATTTTGTCAAAATATAAAATAAAAATCTTTAGTTTTGCTAATTATTTGGAAATATCCAAAATGTGAACTGTAGTCCAAATTGAAGAGCCGAATTTTGTAAAAATATATAGTAAAAACCTTCAGTTTTGCTAATAATTTGTAAATATGCAAAAATATCAGATACAGTCCAAATTGAAGAGTCAAATTTTCTAAAAATATACAATACAAATCTTTAATTTTGCTAATAATTTGGAAATACGCAAAAATGTCAACTGCAGTCTGAATTGAAGAATTATATTTTGTAAAAATATATAATAAAAATCTTCAATTTTGCTAACAATCTGTCCACGTCTGTAATTATATTGTGCATCTCGAAAACCCGAACTGATGAAATATTTTGCTTTTTATATTTGAATTCAGGAGGTCGAAATTAGTAAGAAATTGGTATTTTTGTCTGGCGCAAAATGACTGTTGACCAGTGTAGTAGGCCTATAATTCAACCTAACGACTGTTTCTCTACAGAAATAAAATAAGAAATTTACAATTTTGAGTTAAAAGCACTGTTACTGTTATCATTGTTACTGTTACATCATTATCATCATCTCAAAATCACGGGCACTCAACGTAAGCATGGGAGGAGAAGATGCATTTACCGCCTTCAAACGCTAGGAGGTATGACGAGTGCAGCTCTCCTTATGTCAACAAAACTCCAGTGACCGCCATGTTACAGTGGCGGATTTACTTATCTTGGTTTGAATCTAGATTTATGAAAGTAGTAGGATAGAGTACCCTAACACAGTTCATGGACTTTTCGCACCCATAGCCCTTGCTACCATTTTTCGAATTTTGCAGCCCTTTTTGTATCCTCTGATATGGACCAAAGTTCGAAAAATTATATATGTAGTAAATAAAGGAATTGTTTATAAACCTTACTCTTAATAACATTTTTTTTCTTTTTGTTTACCCCCTTTATGTGTGAATTTAATGTTTGCTATCTAACAATAGTAACACTTTATAAAACTTATTCTTCAAATGGAATTGCCAGTAAGCTTAAAATCGCCTCCTGTTCATCCAAATGCCATTAGCGAAACGTACAAATTGTACTGACCCTAAATAATATCTTACAGGAAATAAATCTGTGAAATATTAAAAAGGTAATACTACAGTTGTGGCAGACGGGAATCGATCTACACTAGCTTGCTTCGAACATGCTCCCGTTACATCAATTGATGTAGGAAGATATTTTTTTCTGATAAAAATTGTTGTATCCAGTAGAAGGCAGAATTTAATATTCATTCATTCATTCATAGTGTTTTGCCCAAGGGCAGGTCTTTCACTGCAAACCCAGCATTCTCCAGTCTTTTCTGTTTTCTGCCTTCCTCTTTGTCTCCTCATATGATCCATATATCTTAATGTCTATCGCCTGATATCTTCTTCTGACCCGAACTCTTCTCCCGTTCACCATTCCTTCCAGTGCAGCCTCCAGAAGGCAGTTTCTTCTCAACCAGTGACCCAGCCAATTCCTTTTCCTCTTCCTGATCAGTTTCAACATCATTAGCCACTCTTTCCAAGACAGCTTCGTTTCTTATTCTATCTGTCCACTTCACACGCTCCATTCTTCTCTATAGTCACGTTTCAGATGCTTCTATTCGCTTCTCTCCACTTTGTCGTAATGTCCATGTTTCTGCCGCATACAATGCTACACTCAACACAAAGCACTTCACTAGTCTGTTTCTTAGTTCTTTGTCCAGAGGCCCGCAGAAAATGCTCCTTTTTCAATTAAAAGCTTCCTTTGCCATTGCTATTCCCTTTAGACTTCCTGACAGCAGCTCATGTTACTGCTTATAGCACACCCCAAGTATTTGAAGCGGTCCACTTGCTCTAATGCCTCATTTATAATTTGCAAGTTTACCTTCTTTACTTTTCTTACTATGACCATGATTTTCGTTTTGTTGGCATTTATCTTCATTCCATACTGCTCACAGCTGTCATTTAGCTCAAGTAGCATATCCCTTAGTATCATCTCCTCTTCTGCTAACAACGCCATATCAGCAGCAAATCTGATACACTTTATTCTTCTTCCTCTGACTACCACTCCTCCTATGTTCTGAAAACTAAATGCTCCAAGTAGATGTTGAACAGACCTAAAAATATACTTTGTGGCAATGTGAAACCAATAACGTGATGTGTTGCATATCATTTAAGTTAAACGTTAATCTTCATTATTCCTTGTTTTAAATTTTATAGTGCCTTTGTCATGTTTTAATTGAAATTCTGCCTGCATATTTTAAGTATTACAGATTCCAAAACATCCGGGCTCTAAATTTACATCCCATGGTCAATCTTGGGCTTATTTCTTCAAGCGCCGTCTCGCTGTCACCAATTACATCAATACTGAATAACCTAGTACTTGATACAGTGTCGTTAAATATATACTTAGAAATTGTATTTGTGTATCAGCTGTGGAAACCTAACAACGTCCACAGTTTAAGGGGATGTTTCGATGTGAGTTCATTAATGGTTTCTTTGTTAGTGAAATTTGAATTAAATCTTGCTTATATCATTAAAATTATTCTCTTCGTTTTCTTAATAACGTCTTGAATTTCTTTACCGTATAGGTTTGCAGCCGTTCTCCCTCACTCTAATGTCTAACCACGTCTTTCCAGAGCCATATTTTTTGTTGAGATAATACCTTAAAACGACCACGACCATCTACTTAGGAATTTTTTCCTCCTACCAGTGCATTATCATCTCACCATTACGTCGACGCTTTACAAACGCTGAAGCCGATGTCGTTGAATAAATAAATGATGACGAAAAGCCAGAGAACGTGCGGGTCTGTCCATGAAGCACGTCGCTGAAGATTGTCAGGGAAGCGATAATCTTTCTTCCATTTAAAATGTAAATGCCGACATAGGCTCTTCTTGTCCTCTTCATTATAACACAAGACTTAAAAACGCTTGGCAGTTATCCCATTCCTGCACGCAGATGTCGCCTTTATAGAGTGACATCTGCAGAATTTGATTATTGCCCTAAAGCACTGCCCTCTAATATAGGAACACAGGAACAAAAGAGCCACTTAGAACTTGGGGGTTGGAGGAGATTGGCTCTTTCAACCCTCACACTACCCTTACTTGTGGACGAGAATGGAATAATACAGGGGTTGAATTAAAAGTATAACTTTATCTTAAAACAATTGCCATCCCTACCTCGCACACCGTCGCCATGTCTGGAACCAGAACGAAGAGACTTGTACAGAGGCTTGTAACCTGCTGGATCAGATCACTTCAAAACACTACAAAGTCGCTCAAGTTTGAGCAAGTGTACCGCAACATTGTCCTCTCATTGAAAAGGTAAATAAAATATCTGATTAAGTGCAGAGATATGACCAGGAATGGAGGTGCCTTCCAGCATACAAGTATTTGAGTCGGGAAAGGAAGAAAAGGCTTTGGACTGAACTATTGCATTTAATAAAAACAAACCTGTATCTCGGAGACATAACACACGATAACTTTTACGAAAATTTACTTCCTACAATTGTGCTCATTTACGTTTCTTTCTCGTCCTAGTGTTATATATCATTGTTAGAGATAGTGATTTTTAACAACTTCAAATTATAAATTTAGCATTTTGATTTCAACATTTCGATGGCTGAGAACCAAACTGTTCTAAGTCCAACTTTTTAACAAAACGATTTTTGTTTCATTGTGTTCCATGCCCTTGTCCGCATGTATGAATCCAACAAAATTGTAAATATTCCTCCTCATAATCTTGCTATGAGTCTATTCCAAACTGTTCCATATCCTTTAGATAGTCATATTTCCATTCCATAATGTTCCATGTCTAATTTTACTTATTACCATCACATGAAACATTATGTGCTAGTGTTCGGAAAATTGATAAGAAGAAGATACACGATATTAAATCTCTGTAAAAATACTCCTCTCATAGCGGATAGACAATATTGGAATGCTATATTGAAGGAATGAGAGTAAAATATGTTGAATCATTGTTCATTACACAATAGAAATAATCATTTATTGATTTCAATTGGATATGGAACGGTTTGGTTTTATTGCTTTAATGATTTTCTTGACCTCTTATAGTTAGGAATAAAATACAATGTAAAACTTTTTTTTTATTAATTAACAATGCAAAAACATTCTTAAAGACATGCTAGCAACTTTCTGTGGTTATATGTTAATGTGTTATTACAGTTTCGAAAGTCATAGACTTAAAATAGCTCTCCTGAAAAGTTTAGTAAAATGGTCTTGGAACAGCCTGGTTCTCAGTCATCGATTTAGCATTTTGTAGCACTTATGAATTCATTGAACGTTTTCAACGTTTTGAAGGAAAACAAACTTTAGATTAATATAGAAAGATATGCCATGTCCTTTGAAAGTATCAGTGTGGAATTTAAAATGATATTTGCTTAGAGATAAAAAAAATCCGTGGCTCGACAACCCGTGAAGAGTTACGACCGATCAGCCGGATACTGGGTTCACATGCCTCAAGAGACGTGTATGATCATTGATCACCCAACCACAACGTGAGTATCGTGTGGTTAGCACTGTGATCCCACCAACCGTTACATCTGTGGTTTCTGTAACCGGATTTCACTTCATATCGTAACTCCCCAAATTCATCACAATGCTGGGTGGTCACATGTCTCATATGGAGGCCGAAATTTCATGAAAAATTTCCTTCCCAATGAGAACTCGAACTAACTTTCATAAATATATTAGTTATTTATTAATTTTTAACCATATTCTTAATCTGATTGAACTTCTGGCTGATATGTACATTTATCATCAAGCAGTGCATCTCACTTGACGATGTGTGTCAGAGGAAGAACAATTGAGGATCTAACATTCTAAATGAGCTAAATGCCAAGAACAACTGTCAGAGATATTTCTGAAAAAAAAAAAACACTGCGAAATGTATGTTTGAGACACCTACAACACCGTCTTTTGGCGCACGAATAAGTCACTTAAAGTAGAGCTACGACAAAGACAATTTAGTACGAAATTCTCATATTTTGCCTTAGATTGAATGAAATGAAATTTGAAAAGTTGAGACTTAGCACATTTAAAATGTTAAGACTTCAATTGTTGGTACAGTGGAACCTCTATTATCCGTGGTAATGAAGGGGATGGACTGAACGGTTGATCGAAAAAATCGGATAATCCGTACCATGGAAGATTTTGTAATTTCTTCCATGATCTTGTATTTAACTCGCTAGGTATTGGATCAGAAGTTCAATAATTTAAGTCTAGTTGTCAACAACGGGTTTTTAACGGGCAAGGAAGCCCTTTGTAATGACTGTCTCAGAAAAGATAGGAATAAAGGAGGTCTTATGTTGTAGATCTACATACTTTTTACACTTTATCTTTGTTTTTTTTTATTATTAAATCGCGCAGTTGTAACTCCAATCTCGTATTCCGATGCGAGATGAGCCACAGTTTCTTTTCCTCAAATCATCCAATTATTTCCATTTTTTCGATACTTAGCACAACACGTTTTCTATTGACATCAGTGGAAGACATTTTATATACAAGTTATATTATAGAACGACAATTCGAACAGTACACAATGCTGTGTAATAACACTAACAAAATATGTGTAGAACCTACTAATATGTTGTACAAAACAGTACTTCATATAAGTTATTTATTTCTGAAGAAAAAAGAAGAGCGAGAAATAGACAGTCGGATAATCCGCAAATTGGTTAATATGGTGACGGATAATCGGGGTTCTACTGTATATATCTGAAGTCTGATTAGTGTAATATGTAGCTAATCGGCGATGTATGCAATGGAGGGGGAAAGGAACTGGTCACCCTACCACAGGTTTGGAGAACTGGGCGACAATTGTGGCGTTGCGTCACTCATCGGATACGTCACTCACCCCTTTCTTCAATTCCCGCGTCATTGACTTTGTAGGGGAGGGGAATTGTATTCAGTGTCCGTCTTCTGTGATTGCGTACGGGCCACAGATACGTCATTCAAAGCCGATGGACTGTGGACGCGGAAACGACGCTTTCCCCATGCTTTCCACCCCTCTCTCGCCAGTTCTGCATCCCTGCCCTACCTCCTGGCATTTGCCTCACGAGTGATTCTTTATTGGCATCACTTATGAGGTTCAGACTTGTCGAAACAGTGACACCATTGAAAGAAATCATAGAATACACGTATACATTTTGATCTGTCGGTCTTGTTCTCCTGTTACAATTAAATTGTATTTATTGGAAAATCTTTACGCTGTTGGTAGGGATCCAGATACATTGCAGAACTGCTTTAATTCCTATCGGCTGTACTGTCCATTCACTGATTTTTAGCTAGGGGGTGGGGAGCACTCTTCCCAGCAGGTAGAGTTTTACCTAGTGGAAGGGGTAGTGTTTACTTAGTCTGAAGCAAGTCAAAGAACTTAATATACGTCGTCACTACTGTCGGCTGGGTGACACGTAACAACCAACGAGTTAGATACTATAGAGGCTGAAGACCTCTGATAAGCGCTCCCTGCGGAGGCCAACAGTACTATGGATCGTTCCCTAAAAAACATGGTGGTCTATAGTACGGCCAGCCTCCGCAAGGAGTGCTTATCAAAGGTACACTGCAATTAAGACTTTAAAATTTCCAAAAATGTCTCATTCCGTCGGATTTAAATGAAATGTACCGTAAATCATAATATTCGTTGCTGGATAATTAAACCCTCTCAATATAGGTACCATTGCCGCAGAGAATTATAAGATAAGACGGACTGAGCATAAGCGAAATATCTGTATTAATAAGTTTGTACCATCAAGAGTTTAGTATTTATTGTGTCTATAGGGCCTACTCCAATTTTCTTTTTATTAATGCGTAGGACTCTTTTTGTTAACAAAGAGGAAAGTTAGCACTTGCATCACTCACAATTTGTCATTATTGTTGAAAATAATGTAAGAACAGTTTTATTCTGTAAAATCCTCTACCTAGTTGCGAGACACGTGTGAGGTCAATGTTTGTTTCAAATTATATTAGACTACACGATGTCTCCATCACGCGACAATATTTGTTTCAAATTATATTAGACTACACGATGTCTCCATCACGCGAAAAGAAGTGTACCTAGCTGTGGCTCCTGTTGTTTCTGATAACATTGTTAATCGTAAGTATCTTATCGTTTCAATAAATGTGGTGAGTTATGATCATGAGTAACTTTCTATTAGTGTCATTCTTTAATTATTATGTTGCATGCTAAGAGGTTATTTATAGTTTTAATAATTGCAGTTTTCAAAAGTTCTGTGTATTAATTCCAATTTCAAATGAATTTTTCTCAATAACTTAATTACTGGATATTTTTTTTTAATTTTCGCCACTACCTTTCCTATATTTTACTCCTATTAGTTACATACGTCGTCTCTCTTGAAATCACCTGGTGAGCACTGAATTACATAATTTCATATTAGGTTAGATTAGCTGTAAGGTAATTAAATTTGTGACGAAGTCAAACAATTATTTATTTTTCTTCTGCCGATTAAATTCATCCGTCTTTAGGTGCTTTGATTTGGTTGCATCGAGTATAGCTTGTCATTTAATATCTGGGCTATATTTAGTGAAACTAATAAAACATAGGCCTACAGCTGTTATAAAACGTAAAGTTTTGTGTGTATTTTACTCTTTACTTATTAACATAGTCTTAATATGTAACTCAATTCACAATAATACTAACTTCATCACAGTCATTTCCTACAACATCCGAGCCACGCCCCTTTGTTTTGACTAACCGAAACATGGCGGACCAATGTTCAATTGTCTTCAACTTTCTGAGGTCTTTGTCCTCTCTATAGTATCTAACTCGTTGGTAACAACTATAGCTCTACCAACTACAAAAAGACCTTCGACTTTTCCAGTACTCACGTGGCCATGGAGGGGGAGACGTCATAACTATACGAGCAGCTCGCTAGGCCGGGTTACACTAGTCAGACTCCAACTGTGGTAGACAATGACACTGCCTCTTCCTTCAAAACGTTTTTTTTATCAAGTTGGCCGAAACTCCCGTAGCTTTCTTGTTGATGTGACAACATTATATATCAACTTAAATTCAATTTTTTTTCTCTTTTAAGGGGTTAAGTACATCTTACAGCAGTAAAATTTTGGAAATATTCAACATTTTTTCCTCCATTACAGTATCTTCTTCAATAATGAAAATTGGTATGTGTAAAACACTATTCTTCTGCTATGTGAAAAATATATTTTTACGATTAAAAAAATATTTACATGTTTTTTTTTTTTTTCAAAATTTACTTCACTGTGAAACATACAGCAGAGTCCGTATAGGTCAGTTTCTATCTGATGCTTTTCCAATTCACTGCGGGCTAAAGCAGGGAGATGCACTATCACCTTTACTTTTTAACTTCGCTTTAGAATATGCCATTAGGAAAGTTCAGGATAACAGGCAGGGTTTGGAATTGAACGGGCTACATCAGCTTCTTGTCTATGCAGATGACGTGAATATGTTAGGAGAAAATACACAAACGATTAGGGAAAACACGGAAATTTCACTTGAAGCAAGTAAAGCGATCGGTTTGGAAGTAAATCCCGAAAAGACAAAGTATATGATTATGTCTCGTGACGGGAATATTGTACGAAATGGAAATATAAATATTGGAGATTTATCCTTCGAAGAGGTGGAAAAATTCAAATATCTTGGAGCAACAGTAACAAATATAAATGACACTCGGGAGGAAATTAAACGCAGAATAAATATGGGAAATGCGTGTTATTATTCGGTTGAGAAGCTCTTATCATCCAGTCTGCTGTCAAAAAATCTGAAAGTTAGAATTTATAAAACAGTTATATTACCGGTTCTTCTATATGGCTGTGAAACTTGGACTCTCACTCTGAGAGAGGAACATAGGTTAAGGGTTTTTGAGAATAAGGTGCTTAGGAAAATATTTGGGGCTAAGCGGGATGAAGTTACAGGAGAATGGAGAAAGTTACACAACACAGAACTGCACGCATTGTATTCTTCACCTGACATAATTAGGAACTTGAAATCCAGACGTTTGAGATGGGCAGGGCATGTAGCACGTATGGGCGAATCCAGAAATGCATATAGAGTGTTAGTTGGGAGACCGGAGGGAAAAAGACCTTTAGGGAGGCCGAGACGTAGATGGGAGGATAATATTAAAATGGATTTGAGGGAGGTGGGGTATGATGATAGAGACTGGCTTAATCTTGCACAGGATAGGGACCGATGGCGGGCTTATGTGAGGGCGGCAATGAACCTTCGGGTTCCTTAAAAGCCATTTGTAAGTAAGTGCAGTGATGAAGCATTTCTCACATAACTCAAAAGCTATACAACATTCTGTGATGAAATATATTTTTTTTTGTATTTATGTATGTTATATCTACAATATGATGCAAGATCACTTCTCTTCCTTTGATAGATTGTCTGATAAAAAATAAATTAATTTAAAAAATGGTCAAGTATCAGCACTTTCTTCTAAAACAATATATATATATAGAGCATGATATTGTAAACGTGAGTTTCAGTAATAAAATAAAAGAGAGAACATGAAAAGTTAACAAGTGTATGAATTATGAGGGAAACGCTTTATCACTGCACAGTCTACTGCCACCCATTTTGAATTTGTAAAAAGAAATATAAATAATTTTTTAAATCGTAAACATATTTTTTTAATATAGCAGAAGGACAGTGTTTTACACATGTCAGTTTTCATTATTTCCAAAAAATTTACTGCTGTAAGCTGTATCTAACCCCTTAAATACTTCGCAAAGTTATAAATAATTTTACGAGCGTCACTTTCCAAAAGCCTGCCGCGCACATTTGGTTTCCCTTCCATTATTATAAATTACAATCTGTTTTAACTATACACAGTACGTCGAAATGGAATATTAATAATTGATTGAAAAGTGAAAGATTGGACACGGACACGAGTGGTTTCGAATAGTTTAGAACAGGGCTGGGCATCGGGAGCGGATCCAGACTCTAAACGGGGACGCTTAATATTCATCCGTTATTGAATCAACGCTGCGCGGTGTTCGGCGGGGAAGAGAGGGGATGAAGAGAAATCATATGGCTCCCCGTGAGAGAGTAGAATCCGCTCTTGCTGCCCAGCTCTGGTTAGAACGTACTCGCTGCGAGACGTCGATCAGGGAACGCATCTACAACACAACAGATCCCCCACTATGACAACCTGCGCACGAACGAACACTGGTTTGTGGCGCAGGTTTTAATGTCAGTGGTCGGGCTATAGTTAATGTTTGTAAACAAAACACACGGACCAAGGATGCCTATCCTGATACAGCTACTTTATCCGAACCTTACTGATAATAGACATACATATTAGCCAGAACATCAATGAGAGTTATTTATGGCATTAGTTGAAAATTTCGAAATTGATGTTATGACGCATTTATTTATGCTGCGTGTAATTAAAACGTAAAAAGCAATCAACGTTTACACCTTTGAACTTGCAGCAGCAAGTTAGCTGGCATGCATCCCAACGGATTTTGTGTATACAATGTGGAAGTACAAAAACTCAAAGACTTTTAAATTCCTTTATACTCCTCCACGATCTTCCCCCTTTTTTCATTTCGAGAGATTGATGTGAATAATCATCCAGTCTTGCTTCCCAAATGCGTTCATGGACAGGAGAATAATGACGCAGTGTACTTTTAGACATCTTTTGAAGAATAATGCGATGTCAAAGGAGTTTGTCTTAAAAGAAGATGAAGACGTAGTGCTGAGATCTCAGTAATTTCAAACGTAAAACTGAACAGCAGTGATTTTGTTTAATGTTTAATTTCTGCTGTTTGTTGTGTGCTCTTACCGCCGATTAAAACAAAGAAGACAGATTATTTCTGTCATTCACATTCTTTTATTGTTTCATTTCTTCATATGTATTGGCGCAAGCTATCCTTATTATCCTAATGAAAAATAAATACCCGATCTTTAATTACTATCCGTATTTGTTAACTTTAACTCTAGACCATTGATAGTAAAGCGGTAGTTTGCTTTTGACACATGGATGTTAATTTTCGTAAATAAAATAATATTAGGAAAACTGTATTAAGTAAATTTATGAAAAATTGATTACATTTATGCACTTAAATATTTACTTACTGGCTTTTAAGGAACCCGGAGGATCATTGCCGCCCTCACATAAGCCCGCCATTGGTCCCTATCCTGAGCAAGATTAATCCATTCTCTATCATCATATCCCATCTCCCTCAAATCCATTTTAATATTATTCTCCCATCTACGTCTCGGCCTCCCTAAAGGTCTTTTTCCCTCCGGCCTCCCAACTAACACTCTATATGCATTTCTGGATTCGCCCATAAGTGCTACATGCCCTCCCCATCTCAAACGTCTGGATTTAATGTTCCTAATTATGTCAGGTGAAGAATACAATGCGTGCAGTTCTGTGTTGTGTAACTTTCTCCATTCTCCTGTAACTTCATCCCTCTTAGAGCCAAATATTTTCCTAAGCATCTTATTCTCAAACACCCTTAACCTATATTCCTCTCTCAAAGTGAGGGTCCAATTTTCACAACCATAAAGAACAACCGGTAATATAACTGTTTCATAAATTCTAACTTTCAGATTTTTTGACAGCAGACTGGATGATAAAAAAACTTCTCAACCTAATAACAACAGGCTTTTCCCATACTTATTTTGTGTTTAATTTCCTCCCGAGTATCATTTATATTTGTTACTGTTGCTCCAAGATATTTGAACTTCTCCACCTCTTCAAAAGATAAATTTCCAATTTTTATATTTCCATTTCGTACAATATTCTCATAACGAGACATAATCATATACTTTGTCTTTTCGGGATTTATTTCGAAACCTATCTCTTTACTTGCTTCAAGTAAAATTCCCGTGTTTTCCCTAATAGTTCGTGGATTTTCTCCTAACATATTCACGTCATCCGCATACACAAGCAGCTGATGTAACCCGTTCAATTCCAAACCCTGCCTGTTAGTCTGGACTTTCCTAATGGCATATTCTAGAGCAAAGTTAAAAAGTAAAGGTGATAGTGCATCTCCTTGCTTTAGCTCACAGTGAATTGGAAACGCATCTGACAGAAACTGACGCACTTAAACACTACGAATTATAAATTAAGCCAAATTTCTTAATTTTCGGATTATAAAGAGTGGCTGTTTTGAATAATCCAGGAAACAGAAATCCATGTTCCTATTCCTGTTAAATAATTTATTTTAGCTACACAGGATGGAAGCAGGGTTTAAGACAGTCACATTTGTCTACTCGACTTCTATAAATGCAACAAACTTTGAGTGTAAATGTGAAAAAAATGAGACAACCGCATGTGACTGCAGAAACGAAGATGGTAATGGAGAAAATGAAATCAGAGATGTGTTTGAACTGATCTGAATTTAAATGAGGTGCTAATGCCATAGGAAATGTTCAAAAAGATATTGAGCAATAGATGTTAAGGAATTGATTTGATAGAGTTGGTGCAATTCATGTAAGTTAAGTGAGCAATTTCTTCTAATTGATTAATATAATTCCGTCGCATACTGTAAATTGTGAGCGAGGTTTTAGTTGCATGAATCTTGTAAAAACTGGAATTAGAAACCACCTTTCAGTAAAAGAGTTAGCACTCTGCTAACAATAAATCTTGAAGATCTACCACAGTATAGAGAACCTACAGTAAGGACACCTAAGCCATTTCGTGGGAACAAATTCTGAGTGCGCATGTCACGAAACCGGGTGTATTATCTGGAACCTCCACCAGATGGATCTGCATCTACGACAGGCTAGATTAATTTAATATTAACCTCTCCAGTCCCGAATTTACAATTTTTGAAAAAAAAAAAAAAAAAAGTCACATCATTCTGGGGTTCGAAATATCCCAAATCAAGTCTTCAGAGAAAATCAAGTTTTGGGGCAATTTTGACTTCTTTGTGCCCCAAAATTTTGAATTTAATTTATAAATCTGGCATAGAAATGTTGCAAAAGTGATACTCTTCATTTCTATCAAATTTAATTATTCAAAAATTCAGAAGTATCCAAGATACTGCAAAAAATTAAAATATAATTATGTATAGTATACGATACACCAGGACTGAAGAGGTTAAATGAAAGCATTCATTACTCATCTTTTAACAGTTTTAAAGACATGAGGTAAAGGAATGGCAATATAACCATAATAATAATTTATTACTTCCGTATGCAATAATCATGAAAATATTCAGTAATTGACGCCAACGTTCAAGTCACTGTTTGAGGCTTATGTTGGTAAAACTGATCCAAGTACAACATAATACATCATGGCGTCCGTTGCGGTGAAGTGCGAACATGAACGTCAACAATGGATATAAGTATTTTGACTTCCTAGCGACATAATATTAATGATAGGTAATATACATACAAGATTATTCGTATTACTGACCAATAAAATAAATAAATAAATAAATAAATAAATAAATAAATAAATAAATAAATAAATAAATAAATAAATAAATAAATAAATATTTTACTAATATTTTGATTGTGGTTTTGATACTAGCGACATAGTTGGATTCATTGAGAACTAGACCTTACTGAGCTTGAATTTAGTACCAACAACATCAAAGGATCCGACAAGAATTGTCCCTACTGATTCTTCTTATACTGTGGAACTACTAGTAAAGAATTTCAGTGTTTAGAGTGCCCATAAAATAATGTATTTTAATGTGATGTAAATTTAGCATTAATTATTGATACCTACTGTAAGTATACAGGGTGGGAGGTAAGGTAGTACGTTAATTGTAGGGTGTGATTCCTTAAAATATAACGAGCAAAAAAGTCTAATACCATTTTGCTCGTTTTTGCGAGGTTTTTGAAGAAATAATACTTTTATGCCGACATTTCGATCGCGAATTTTACGAATACTGTTTAAAACACGGTTTAATTTCTTGTATAACAACGAAGAGAACGTTTGTTATGTTCACGTTGCGGCAGTATTTTAATTAGAAAATTCACATATTTCGAATTAATCGATTGACGAAACATTGGAAACATTGATTGTCGAGTGACATACAGAAGGTCTTAAAATCTGGCATCGCTGTCGGGACGGCAATCTCGTAGTACTCGCAACTGATCAGCTGTTGTGATGTTTACATTGCACTAATGTGCAGTTGTACGTACAGCGATGGAGTTTAGTTTATTTCAAAACTACGAGATGCCAGAGTTCAAAAATCGTGAGTACTTAGAAATGGTCCAGGCCGCGGAATGTGTTTAAATATCCATATTCAATTTAACTTCATTCTCTATATTGTACGCTAATGTGCTGTAGGCAGTATAATATACGCTGCATAATGAATACGTCAGAATGGATAGCTCAGTTCGTGAGTAAAAACACTTATTGTTAATACAGTACCGTATTTTGATTAAATAAAAACCTAATGAAAATTATCGAACTCAAAATTGAAATATTTCCCAGTTTACGTAAATGTATGAACTACACTGGTGGCCATAATTCTGGAAACATTTTGTTTTTGTACTGAATTATTATAACATTTGTATTAATTCACAGATTTATACAATTAAAAATATTATTCGTGACTGACCCGTTACTTATGAGGTTGTAATAAAAGTATTATATTATATCCTGAATATTTTAACAATAAATGATCATTACTATGTGGGAAATTATGTTCTTGTCGTTTAAGATCTAAATATTAATTTCAGATTTCATTATAATTTCCCATTATTTACTGTAATAAAAACTGGTCCATTGTTGAGTTTAAGATTATTGGTGATCAGTAGACGTATTGTTGATCACTGATAGCATAAAATACCAAGTCAATTGCTCTGTAGAACTTCCTACATCTCTTTAGAAGATTTCCTTCGATCTTTCAATGCTATTCGACAAATCTGCCTCACATCTCTTGGACTTCAGGTTTTCTATCAGTCCTAAGTGTTGTTTTATAAGATTTTGTGGATTTGTACTTCTGCCATACCTTCTGGACGCTAGACAATGTAGCACCATTACCAAGTTTTCTTGCAATTTCCTTGATTGTGTAGCCTTCTTCTCGAAGTGTGAGTGCCCTAGAAGGTGTTCAGTTCTTTCGTGGATCCATTGTGATAAAATGATCAATAAAGTTTGTTTTAAAGCAATCAGGTGTTCACCTAACGAAATCTTAAGTCAGACTAATGATAGAAGCAAATTAATAATGTACATATTTTATGCTACCAATGCTCAACAATGCTTCTACCGATCAACAATAATCTTAAAATCAACAATGGACTAGTTTTTTATTACAGTAAATATTGGGAAATTATAATGAAATCTGAAATTAATATTTAGATCTTAAACGACAAGAACATAGGTTCCCACATAGTAATGGTTATTTATTGTTAAAATATTCAGGATTTAATATAATACCTTTATTATAACCCCATAATTAACGAATCAGTCACGAGTAACATTTTCAATTGTATAAATCTGTGAATCAATGCAGATGTTATAATAATTCAGTACAAAACAAAAAGTTTCCAGAATTATGGCCACCACTGTACTTTTCCTCCCTCCTATACCTACACTGTTTTCGCTGTAAGAAAAATCGTAATGTAAACAAAAGCACGTGGCTGTCATACCCGTGATTGGCTCCCAGTCGAAACACTCAGACGATGCAGGAAAATATAGTTCGTATTTGGAAACTATCATCTTGTATTATTTGAAAATAAAAAAATGAATTCTAGTTGTTAAATACAATGAAACATGTAACTTCACTCATATGTAAATGTTATGTATAAGAAAAGCTACTTTTATATTCTGTTATGTACTGTACTATGAACGGGGATGAATACGAACAGTAACACCGAGGTAGTCTATTCTTGTAACAAGCTGGCGTCACTTGTGCTCGTAGTTGTTCACGTAAGCACGTGTTGTTGGGCACTAGTTTATCGTGGCCGGTACTACCGGTCACGGCTATGTTATGTTTAAAATTCTGACACCAAATTGCTATGTTTAAGTCAGGATATTTAGGATGGTAATGGTCGAGTTATTATCTTAGATAGTTACTGCGTATTCAAGAATAGGATCACGTGGTACTGAAGTATGGCTTCTGCATCCTCGGTGTGTTTGGTTATTAAACACAAACCCTCTCAAAAGTGGAGAAAAACAAATGGTCTTAAATGTATATAATAAGTTATGTGAGATTTAATTACAGTAATTATAAAGTAAATGTTTCCTAAGCAAATGAATGCATAGTAGTGAGGTTAGGCCTACTTGACGAGTAACAGGAAATGTTTAACATGAAACAGAATGTACAACAGTAGGCGGGAACACGTACTGAGAATCTATGGCGCCAAACAGCGGCCAATGAAGCCCCACTTCAATCATGTGCTATTGTTTATATTAGGATTTTTCTTACAGCGAAAATTCCATCTTAATATCAATCCTGGAAAGACACAAGCAATCATATTAGGACACAAACGGCAAAGTAAGTACAGTGCATATCCCTTTCAGTTCTTCGGTAAAAAATCTTGGCATTCACATGGATAATAATTTCAACTGGGACATGCAAATCACAGAAACCTGCAGAAAAGTATATTGTATTATCCATGTGCTAAAAATGGTAAATGTTCATCTTCCCTCTTGCTTAAAAAAGTCCCTTGTGCAGACATTTGTATTTCCCTATTTTGACTATGCTGACATTTTACTGACTGACTTTTCCAGCGACAACAAAACGAAACTTCAACGTGCTCATAATTTGTGTGTACGTTTTGTAAGCAATGTTCGTAAATATGATCACATTACCCCATCCCTGGAAACAATAGGCTGGCTTAAACTAGATAAAAAAAGAAATTTACATTCACTTCTCCTTCTCTTCGAAATCTTGAACTCTTCTATTCCTTAGTACCTGTCGTCTCGCTTCACTTACCTTTCTTCCCACCACAATCTGAACACACGCTCTCGCCATGAAACAATACTAACAATACCATCCCATCGCACCTCCTCATACTCATCCTCTTTCACAATAGCCCTGCCAAGACTCTGGAATTCGTTACCTGCTAGCATCAGGGACTGTCGAAATAAAATTGAATTCAAACGCAAACTTACTAGGCACTTGGTCAGTAATTGAGACTCGTTCAGACATGGTTTCTTGCAAATAGTTCTCTTAATCTATCACAAAATATTTCAATATCCGGTAATTTCATCACTATAGAATTTTGTTATTGTAGGTTTAATTTGTAATTTAGTAAATACAAAAATATTCTTTGTTCTTAACTTCTATGATAAAATGTCTAGCTTGCATTAATCAGGTATTCTTGTCCTACTTTAATTTTTATTGTAATTGTAAATTTAATATTAATTGTAATTTTATTGTTAATGTTATAGTTGTAATCCCCTGGTAGAGGGGCAGAGAAGGCCCGATGGACTTATCTCTACCAGGTTAAATAAATAAATACTACTAAATACTACTATTATAGTAGAGTGATTTGTTTGTATTTTACGCAATATTATCGAACTCCAGTAGTGGAAGGGGATAGCAAACGGTGTTTCCAGTTCTCAACCGTTAATCCAAAGGTATAGCCAAGTTAATATTAGAAATGTTAATAAAAATAAAATGATGTCCTGTATTAGTTGCTGGATGCAGCTCCTAATCTACTACTGCTCCAAGTACTCGCATGTACATTATATCGGTACTATGTGTTCGTGAGCTCTATCTACCTACAATATGTACAGGGACATCATTTTATTTTTACTTCAATTTTTATTGTACCTGCGTTTCTAAATGTACTTGACTCCCACCCCTTTCACTAATGCCCTTGCTAACGTCGCCACACAAACTTACGGCCGCTGTTGCTAGCAGTGAAATAAACAGTACAGGGTACAGTGCGTTTCAGAAATATGTTGCATTTTCTGTAGAAGAAAAAGCTTATATTATTGAAGTTTATTTTCACACAAGTATGGTGTGTAGCATAACTGAATTTATCTGTGTGGACTGAGCACAAGTGAAGATTAGAGTTACCGAAAGTACGGTACCCTATAATATGGTGCGGTACTTAACAGCATTATTTAAACAAGAGTTTTATTTTACTATTTGTAGGTATGAAGGACGATGATGGAAACTGGAATTACAATATAACCGAATGTGAACAACAGTTTTTCTTTTTTTTTCACTATTTCCTGATTATATCATTACGGAATATTTTCGTAGACATGTAATTAATCTGGTAGATAAATTTAGAGCAACAGAGTGTACAGAAAGGAAGAAAAGTGTAAGATGGCTAACAAAGGTGACAGAAGATGCTGTAGAAGATGCTAGAGAAAGAATGCAGCGAGGTCGTAATAAGTCGGTAAAGAAGTTAGCTGTAGAAATTGGGGTTTCTTACGGAAGTGCTCACAAAATTCTCAGGAATAAATTAGGTTAGTAATATGCTGAATAAAGTAGACATTACATAATGTATATAACCGCCTGAAGACTTGAGTTTGTGAAAAAAATTGTTACTGTTCTACTGTTTTTGATAAAGTACTGTAAAGTAATGACCAAACTGAAAATCGTAATACTACTGGGTGTTCAGTTCAAAATGTGTCATGGCTCGCTGTATGCCGTCATGTGGCTAGCTGATGAGCCTAGAGAATTCAATCTTCCTACACTTCCGCAGAGGTGTATAACCTAAGAGGCAGAAAAGTTGCCTAGCAAGTACGGCGTTCATTCTGAAGAGTACGTACCGATACGTACGGTAACGCCGGTTGTGGCAGGAATGTGAACTGTTTGGAAATACGTACTGTCGGGATATGGGGAGAGGGTTAAGACGATTACTTACGTATTTGTTGACATTAACTTCGACGGTCAACATGGACACGGAGCATTTGATTTGTGTTGTGGAATGTTACCGTACGCAACCGATGATAACAAATACCCTGCGTACGACTTGCCGGCGCAAAACACAGTTCGAAAGAGGTTATGGTAGCACACAGACCGTACAGAATGCCATCTGTTGCTACGACGTTCAAGTTATACCGTACACGTTCTCAAGTTCAAATTGAAGAACGCCTTAAATAATAGGCAACTTCTCTAACATATACGCTGAAACTCGCTTCAAATCGGTGACCCAACAACAGTGACGTCATGACACACTTTGAAATGAACACCCAGTATATTTCTCTCTAACATAAATGGAGACACTACTTTTCTCTCCTATAGCTAGTAAAATGATTTGTTTACATATTGCACTAGCAACTCCAAACTCCTGTAATGGAAGGGGGGTAACAGTGTTTCCGAGCATAGCCAGGTTAATGTTAAAAATGTTGGTAAAAATAAAGTGATGTCCTTGTATAACCTGTGGTAACCTGTGAACACGAGACGTTCTGGAAAGTATAATGTATAGAAGCTTCCCTTATGACTGCCCTGAATGTAGCTTCGTTACCGATTGAGCCATCCTGGCTTCTTAGACCAAATTGAAACTATAGTAAAATACATTGTTCAATTGCAGAGAATAAATAAACACTCCAATTAAATAGTGAACGACAACGGCGGTGACAGTGAGTGATGGATGTAGTTGAATCACTTTTACACAATGAGGTCCATCCATCGCGCTTCACTACTGCTAAACCCTGTAGCCATGGCAACGGACGGGGAAGGCTGCGGACGACTGACAAATGACTCGCATTTATTTTTCTGACGTATTCCGTAACCCGCTGCTACGACGGCTCCTTAGGAGCTCAGGAGTCGCAAAGTGATAAACCACGTGGCATAAAGCACTTGTTTCGCTCCTGGCACCGGTTGCTTGGATTTTCTATGACCGGCTGAGACGTGTGTGGTCTGAAAGTGAAGACGTGGCCGACCTTGGGAACTGCAGGACGAGAGAGATCACGGGGCGAAAAGAATTTCGTGATAGAAAGTATCTAATAATAATTTTATTGATCTGTCCCAGGATTTGATTCTCTTATTGGAGTTTTGTGCCATGGATATCAGCGGCGGCTCGTGGTATAATTGAGGACTCCACCCAAATAACGGCGTATACGCCCGTTTTCCGACGATCAAGGGATTAGATAGTTGAATGCGTATAGTACACTGTAGTACAGGGATGTCGAACAGCGCTCTCAAACTGTGAAACGATTAATACTGTTTCCTACTGTAGTTGAGCTGAAACGACAGTCGCTCGCTGTAGCAGTGTTCTGTACGCAGTGTGTTTATCAACTCTGGCGGCTGGTATGGATATGGAACGACGATTCAATAGTGAGTGGACAGACAAATATTTATTTATCTTAAAGGACGGAAAGACACATTGCTTAATACGTAGAAAAGAACTTAGATATATTAGCCATCATAATATTAAAAGGCATTTTAATTCTACAAGTCATGCTGAGGCTTATGGACCAGGAAAGTTATCCGGTTTCACTCGTGAAAAGGCTGTAGAAGAATTAAATATTTTTGAATCAGAAACAAAAACTTTGAACAAATTTCAAGTCACGCTAGAAGTAATTAATTTTATACATCAAAACAGTTTACGTTTCTGAACTTGAAGTTGCACTGCTACAACACATACACACAAAGTTGAAATTTTAAACATGATATTAACTTTAGTATTACGATTTATTTCCGTCACTAACGAACAACATTCATGGAATGACCTAGTAGATAAAACTCTGTTATTATTATTATTGTTATTATTATTATTATTATTATTATTATTATTATTATCATCATAATTCATCCTCATGTAGACTACATTCTTTGTTTATCAGAGTTCATAAGTGCAAATCAAAACTGAGTTCCTAATCAATTGGTAAGATGTATAAAAGTTATCAAAGTACGAGCCGCCGCTTCAGGAGTTTCGCTTTTGTTTACGATCATTCGGCCGGACTGCCTGCTGCCTGTGTTCAACCGTTGAACGGTAAGGGAGGAGTGAAGGCTCTGCAGTTCACAGCTCGAGA
This sequence comes from Periplaneta americana, assembly GCF_040183065.1. Classification (NCBI taxonomy): domain Eukaryota; kingdom Metazoa; phylum Arthropoda; class Insecta; order Blattodea; family Blattidae; genus Periplaneta; species Periplaneta americana. Next base: position 161,509,002 of record NC_091126.1, on the reverse strand, counting down.
GCGCTGTTCGACATCCCTGCTGTAGTAAATTTTCGTAAGTCTAGCTTCAATGCTTAACACAGGACCCAATGTTACGTGTTTACGTTGAACGAGTGAACGCACCTACTACAGTGGCAGTCACACTAACATGCTTTTGCAAGCCATACTGTAGTAGGCTAGTATTCGATGTTTAGGCCTACTTCAGGTTCTCAGTTACAGTAGTGAATCATTACAGAAAATATGGGAAAAAAGAAGTTTGTGAAGAAAACTAAATGGAAAACCGAAGAAAAGAAAATTAATAGAAACAGTGGCAAGTCATACACAACTTGTACAGGCAAGGAAATGGAAAGAAGTCATTTATTTTTTTTATATTTTATTGGGTTATTTTACGACGCTGTATCAACATCTAGGTTATTTAGCGTCTGAATGATATGAAGGTGATAATGCCGGTGAAATGAGTCCGGGGTCCAGCACCGAAAGTTACCCAGCATTTGCTCATATTGGGTTGAGGGAAAACCCCGGAAAAAACCTCAACCAGGTAACTTGCCCCGACCGGGATTCGAACCCGGGCCACCTGGTTTCGCAGCCAGACGCGCTGACCGTTACTCCACAGGTGTGGACAAGAGAGGAAGAAGTCATTTGCACGGGTAAGAAGATGATGTATGAAAATGTGTATACCTGAAATTTCAAAGAGCGATCAACTCTCTATTTTTAAACGCTTTTGGGACATGGGTTCGAAATTAGAACAATATCGTTTTATTACTTCTTGCCTTGAAGGAGTGAATCTAAAAACTAAGAAGCTTCAGTGTATTATAGATTTATTTTATTAATTTGTCCTACAGAATAATATCTGTGATATTGACAATTAATATTTGAGGAGAAAAATTCGCTCCGGCGCCGGGGATCACTCAGCTGAGTGCGCTCCTAGTACAGGGACATCATTTTATTTTTACTTCAATTTTTATTGTACTTGAGTTTTTGAATGTACTTCACTCCCACCCCTTCTACTAGTAAACTTCCAACCGTTCACAACACTGAGCCGAGGGCGCGTAAGCAGTATTGAGTTAGCGAGTATAGTACGTTCCAGAAATATGGTAGCGTTTTCCAGTGACGAAAGAGCTTTCAATATTGAATCATATTTTCGTACAGGTACTGTCGTCCGTTTGCCTACGTCGCATCCCGGTTTCCCCCACCTGCTTCTATTCGCCCCTCTGTTAAGTCTAGTAGCTTGGCTATCTTAGCTCTTTTCTGAAAACATTAATTTCTGTTAGGAATTGGACGTCTACGTAATATTATAGAAGTGTTTAAAATAACTTAAATAAAAGGGCCTCGTTAAGTAATTAACTGTCACGTGATCCCCCCCTTTCTACGACCGTGCGAAAAAACCACTTGAACGGACAGTAGATAGCATTTCTGAGTAACTTTATCTTTTCGGATCGGGCAGAAGTGAAGATTGAATTTATAGTACGTAAGGTAATCTTTTATAGAGTAGGTACGGAATTATTTCAACATGAGTTACTCGTACGAAGGACGAAACTGGTAATTGGAATTAGGTACAATAGTCTATAGTGCGATAATATGCACAAAAGAACTGAAGCCTGTATCGAAATGAACGGCCACCATTTTCAAAAATGTGTTTAAATATCCATATTATGATTACTTTTCAATTTAACGTCATTCTCTATATTGTACGCTAATGTACTGTAACAGTACAATATACACTGCATAATTAATACGTCCGAATGGATAGCTCAATTCGTGAGTAAAAACACTAAGTGTTAATACAGTACTGTATTTTGATTAAACAAAAACCTAATGAAAATTATCAAACTCGAAATTGCGGTTTTTCCTAGTTTACATAAATGGATGAACTACATTTCTTCCCTCCTATACCTAGTAAAGTGATTTGTATTTTACGCCGGTATCATCGAACTCCAGTCGTGGAAGGGGTAGCAAAAGGTTTTTTCCTGTTTCAATCGTTAATAGAAAGGTATAGCAAGGTTAATATTAAAAATGTTAGTAAAAATAAAATGATGTCCCTGTATAATGGCAGTTGACACTGGACATATACGTCAACATATATGCCTAACTAGGAGTCAGGCTATAAAGGGAAACATTGAAGGAGGAGAATTCGATCCGGTGCTGTGGATTAAATTCGGCGTAGCTCAGTGGTCAGAGCGCTTGGTACGTAGAACCAAGGCCCCGGGTCGATCCCCGGCGCCGGAGCGAATTTTTCTTCTCAAATATTAATTAAGAAGCTTCAATCTTTCAAGAATAGGGATAATGTTTGGGAAGATAGTGTTTTCTATAATAGAAGTAAAAAATTGATGTTAAAACTTTCTATTGAGTCTATTGCAAATTTTAGAGAAACGATTAACAACAGTTCAGAATAAACTGGTTTCCGGTGACATCCTCAATGATAAAACGGGTACACACTTAAATCATCCTTATACAATTATGATGCAAAAGTAGAAACAATTGCAATACAGTACATCAAGGGTATTTTCAGCTTGAACCTCATAATCTGCATCATTTGTTTCCTTCAAGATTTGGAAGACGGGAATGGAAGTGTCGCACCTGAAACTTTTTTGAGTCCAACACAAATGAACCCATTGTCTTTGAAACCCTCCAAGGCGGAGGACTGAAGAGATCTCTTACTGTTTTTAGATGAAGATGGTCAAAGTTGGTTGAACTCAATGCTGAATAAAGCCGGGACATCATCACACAATGGTGACGGTGACTCTAGCAACAATAGCGATGATGTATAAAGAATAAAAATACATAAAAACAAGAAAACCATAAACTAAAAATGAAATGTTATTTTGTAGGCCTACTTGTGTAATTATTCAATATTTTTATTTAATATGTCATGGTAAATGTATATTTTATTTTGTTGAATTTATTTTGTTTCACTTTCTAAGACAAAATTATTAAGGGGAGGTTGTAAGCCCTATCCTCGCCGTGTTAAATTTAGCAACTTCAGGTACACTTATCTCAGAAACTATTCAATCTACATCTATGAAAATTTGCACACCTGTAGTTGTGATCTTCCTTAACCTACCGACTTTTTCTTAATTTATTAGTTCAGCTAAAAACCGAAAAATGTTAATTTTGATCCAAATCAGCTTATAACCTCCCCTTAATAAAGCATATATAATTAATTTTCATGCAAAGTTAGACACCTAGAACATCAGAATAATTAAAAACAGTACTAAAACATATTGTCGCCGGAAAAAGGGCGTATACAAAGTTCCATATTATATTTATTTACTAATAACAGAACATACTATTTGCTGTTATGTTTCAATAATTTTATTTTAAATATCCTCGAAAGTATTTAACAGTAATGAAAAACTTTCTCGACGCAACTATGATGAATCTGACAGCTTACAAACATTGAAATTAGTTTATATCAGAACTACATTCTGCTGTATACGCTCTTATTCGGGTGGTGCCCTCAATTGATATGTGACTGCAGTTAACGTAGGGTATATTTACAAATTTTACTTTATGAAAACTGCCTTTAAACCATGAAACATTAGATTTAGCCACCACAAAAACAAATAAATAACAAAATACGAGAAAAGGGGTTCCTTTTTACATTGAAATTACGAATGAAATATCATTATTCAGAGCATCAGTTGTTAACAGGTTGCAAGCATACTGCCACACCATTCCCAATACACAGCTTAACGGCTACATTTATGAAATTGCTACTCTAGATGCGCGCGCACGAAAAACGAGAATAATTCCTGTCGTCACCTTAGTTGCAGAGCAATTGCCACACCCAGCTGGATTGAATGGAAATGAATTTTGTTTTGCTGTTTAACAACTGTCTGCTCGGAAATAATTGAAGTTGTATTTGGGGAGTAACAATTCAATTTTAATTCAATTTAAAGCATGTAGACCTAATAAAGGTGGTGGTTCCGCCAACTTGTAACAATTCCGGAAACATTAAATAATGGATGATGAAATAACCGAATCGCTGTTCTCCAGACGTTTTTAGATGACTGGTTAACAATGGTGGTGAGGGTGATGGTAGTAGTTTATTTTAATATGTTTTCATCTCTGAAGTTATTCAGTGTCGAAGCCCGTTCATTAAGTCTAACACAAGGCACAGTCCATCTTTGTTTCCTTCCTAGAAGAAGCCATGGTAATAATTATTTTATGCTCGATCATGCCGAAATGTAGTAATTATACACCTGGTAGCAGACCTTTAATGCATGTCATTAAAGTACACCTACTCATTAAAGGTCAGGTCTTTCAGCCAATGACGACTCAGGTTACAACTGTTCAGCGAATGACAGTCAGCTTTCTACCGTTATAAAACTGCAAGTATCGATTATTCTCGGATATGCAATCGAAAGAGAATTAGCGAAAAGTCACGGAGGCTGGAAATCCAATACTGTCGCAGAAGGTTATGTTCTGTTACTATAATAATTAGCGTTAATTGTAAATAATATTCAAATAAATTCAATTTGTCATCTCGTTTTCCAATGTCTAATTTAATTTTAATGCCTAGCAAGGTCAATGTGAACATCTGTTCCTCGGAAAAAATCAATACTTTCGCGTCTGCCAACATCTCACAACATACGGGACATTGGTCAAGGTCAGATACAAACAAAATTAATAATATCAAGTTAGAAATATGGTCGAGCATAAAAAGTCGTATGAAACTCGCCTATAATGGTAATTAAGAAGCTCGTATGAAAATTATGAAACTCGCTTGCGCTCGTTTCATAAATATCCATACTCGCTTCTTAATTACCTTCATTATAGGCTCGTTGCATAATGTACTATTATCACCCTTTAAAACCTATAGCCCTCGGTCGGGTTTTAATCCTCGAACGACGGAAACAACGGCCAGCAAGGTAACCGCCAGACAGCAAAAGACAGTAATGTTCTAACTGGGTTTTGCTGATATTGGCAGAAACAGACATCAGATGCCGGAAATAAAATGGAATTGCGTTCTAGAAAGAAAATTAAACGATGAGGAATATTCAAAATACGGAATAGGACTCATGACAACATTAAAATGTGACAATTGGAATAAAACCAGGAGATTAATAGAATCTGTCCTCTCTATATGAAGAGTTTGCGGGAAAAACGATGAATGTCACAGTTTTGTTAAGGTTGATGTCATTATCTAATTCAATTCATCACTGCGAAATTTAATGTTGTTCTTATGAAAAATGGTAAAAAGGAGAATTATCACCACGAATACAATAATCCTTTCCTTTATTTTCTATAGAAACAGCACTACATTTTGCAGTTATAGACTCAATTAGATCATTATCTAAATTCTAATCCTTAACAGAAATGTGACATTCATCGTTTTTCCCGCGAACTCTTCATATGTGATGGATTCCGATATTATTTCAAAAGAAAGACAAACATTTTAAGCATGTTACAATACATGTGTAATAGCACAGTCTAGTATATACATTCACGAAGCTTGAGTTGTGAGGGTACTAGGAACAATAGACTGTGCCGGTACTATTTCGATTTTCTGTAATGAGCGATATTAGCGATCCTAGTGGTTTATCAACTATCTATGGATGCATATTTACTACGTATTGAGCTTCGTGAATGTATATACTAGATTGTGGTAATAGACTATATTTTGGAAGTCAGACAAATATTAATTGAATGTTGTGAAAAATTTCTATTAATTTCTAATAAGGAAATTCTTAATGAGTTCATATCGGAACTTACCCTTAAACTGCGAATACAGATCTACAAAAGAGATAGGCAACTAGAAAAATCAGCAATGCCCCTGACAGTACCGTGGTAGTGGTAGCAATTGTAGTAAGAGTAGCTTGGCATTTGAAGCAATGTTGGTGGCAGTAGTTTGGCGTTTGTAGAAATATTGGTGGCAGTAGTTTAGCAGTGGTAACAATACTAGTGGCTGTAATTTTGCAGTGGTAGCTATGCGGGTGGCATTTGCCTGACATTCTTAGTAATGGTTGCAGTAGCTTAACAGTGATAATAATGCTGGTGGCTGTAACGTGGCATTCGTAATAATGTTTGTAGCATTAGCTTGGCAAACATAACATTTCTGTTGGCAGTAGTTGGTAATGGTAACGTTGGTGCTGTCATAGCTTTGCAGTCTGACTGGTAGTAAGTTGGCAGTCGTAGCAATGCAGCTGGCAATGAGTTGGCAGTCCTAGCTAAAGCTTCTGGCAGTAGTTTGACAGTGGTAACCATGTTGATGGCATTAGCTTGACAATACTAGCAATGCTGCTGGCAGTGGCTTGGCAGTCCTAGCAATGTCGCTAGCAGTGGCTTGGCAGTGGTAACAATGCTGATGGCAGTAGCTTGGCAGATATAACAATCTGTTGGCATTAGCTTGGCAGTCCTAGCAGTGCTGATGACAGTGGCTTGGCAATGGTAACAATGCTGCTGACATTAGCTTGGCAGCCCTATCGATACTGATGGCAGTAGCTTGGCAGAGGTAACAATGCTGTTGGCATTAACTTGGCAGTCCTAGCAGTGCTGATGACAGTGGCTTGGCAATGGTAACAATGCTCTGGCTTTAGCTTGCCAGTTCTATTAATGCTGATGGCAGTAGCTTGGCAGAGGTAACAATGCTGTTGGCATCAACTTGGCAGTTCTATCGATGCTGATGGCAGTGGCTTGGCAATAGTAACAATGCTCTGGCATTAGCTTGCCAGTTCTATCGATGCTGATGGCAGTAGCTTGGCAGAGGTAACAATGCTGTTGGCATTAACTTGGAAGTCCTAGCAGTGCTGATGGCAGTGCTTTGGCAATGGTAACAATGCTCTGGCATTAGCTTGCCAGTTCTATCGATGCTGATGGCAGTAGCTTGGCAGAGGTAACAATGCTGTTGGCATTAACTTGGAAGTCCTAGCAGTGCTGATGGCAGTGCTTTGGCAATGGTAACAATGCTCTGGCATTAGCTTGGCAGTTCTATCGATGCTGATGTCAGTAGCTTGGCAGAGGTAAAAATACTGTTGGCATTAACTTGGAAGTCCTAGCAGTGCTGATGGCAGTGCCTTGGCAATGGTAACAATGCTCTGGCATTAGCTTGGCAGTTCTATCGATGCTGATGGCAGTAGCTTGGCAGAGGTAACAATGCTGTTGGCATTAGCTTGGCAGTCCTCTCAATGCTGTTAGCAGTGGCTTGGCAATGATAACAATACTATTGACATTAGCTTGACTGTCCTAGCAATGCTGCTGGCAGTGGCTTGGCAATGGTAACAATGCTGTTTTCATTAGCTTGGCATTCCTAGAAATGCTGCTGGCAGTGGCTTGCAAGTGGTAATAATGCTCTTGCCATTAGCTTGGCAGTCCTAGCAATACTACTGGCAGTGGCTTGGCAATGGTAACAATGCTTTTGGCATTAGCTTGGCAGTCCTAGCGATACTGCTGGTTGTGGCTTAATAATCTTAGAAATGCTGGTGACAGTAGCTTGCCATTGGTAGAAATGGGCAGTGGTAGGAATACTACCGGCATTGACTTGAGTTTTGCATTAGTGTTAGTGGCCTTAGATTGTCAGCCATTAAAAATGCTGGTGGCCGTAGATGTCAAATCGCGTACACTGCGTGCTCTCAAGAACCCGCACAACATTTCCTTAAGAGCGATGATTGTACTTTAACTTGCTAAAAAGTGAACCTTGTTGGATTTGCATTGCTTGTAGTATGAGCACGAATTACAGGCGCTTTGACATCCCTGCAGTAGATGGTAGTGGTAACATTGACGCCAGCAGTAAATTAGTATTATTTGCAATAGGTTAAAAAGGTTAGAAATATCGTTACTACGCGTGTGAATCTTCGGGGTGTCCGCGTCACTCACACACGAGGGTTTCGCCCCATGTTTTCTCCCCTACTGGGTCAAGTTGAAACCTAATATCGATAGACTGACAATGCTGCTGACAGTAGCCGATCGACAACATATATAAGTAATAAAAAGTAAGGAAGAAAAAACGTATTGAGTATATGTAAAAAACCGCGAGTCAATATGAGAAAAAAATAAAACTAAGAAAAAATTAAAAATGGAAAGGCTCCGTTCATTTATTGAGAATGAGTCACCAGAGATAAATCGCTTGCTAAATATGTTAAGCAGGGTAAACTAGGGTCTGTTGGACAGTCGGGCATGTTGGACACTTTGTACTTTAACGTGTTACCACGCCACTTGTGGGCACCACATTCTGCTAGAAGTCAATGATGGAAATAGCCCCACTCACCCTAGTTTACCCTATGTTGTTCTAAATTAAATGTATCGGTTATTTGAGAAAATACATGTGACCTTAACTGTAAGTTTTGAGAAAACTACAGAAAAGAACTGTCTGCAGCTTATAAATATTGAATGTACTTTCTTATCTTCTTAGGGTAAAATTTTCATATACTTACTTACTTTTAAGGAACCCGGAGGTTCATTGCCGCCCTCACATAAGCCCGTCATTGGTCCCTATCCTGAGCAAGATTAATCCAGTCTCTATCATCATACTCCACCTCCCTTAAATCCATTTTCATATTATCTTCCCATCTACGTCTCGGCCTCCCCAAAGGTTTTTTCCCTCCGTCCTTCCAACTAACACTCTATATGAATTACAGGATTCGTTCATACGTGCTACATGCCCTGCCCATCTTAAACGTCTGAATTTAATGTTCGTAATTATGTCAAGTGAAGAATACAATGCGTGCAGTTCTGTGTTGTGTAACTTCATCCCTCTTAGCCCCAAATATTTTCCTAAGCACCTTATTCTCAAACACCCTTAACCTATGTTCCTCTCTCAAAGTGAGAGTCCAAGTTTCACAACGATACAGAACAACGACTTGTAATATTTAAAAATGTTTTAAAGAAAGGTTTTAATGTAGTTGAGAGCGCCAGGGTGCGCTAAAGTTCGTGGACAAGTGTTGTTTCTCAAATACTCGAAATATTTACAGTAAATAATGATAATAATTTTTAGTTATTTCATATGTAAGTTAATAAGGACGAAACTATTTGTACATCTTGATTACAGCCTTTTAACATTTTGTATCACTTAAGAATTTTGTTATGATAATATTCTAGTATTAAAGAAAAGTAAGTAGTAGACTACCTACTTGACTAGTTTGGACTTATTAGTCATCCTCAGAACTAGTGATGTACTTCTTTCTGTTTCTTCAGTTCTTTTGCTGAATTACAAGAAACAAAGAAACCGAACACAAAAACAGGCTCATGTCAACAGATTTACTAGCATGTAAAAGACTTCCTGAGTGACAAACTTATGGCATACCGGCCACGCTGATATAACCTCTGCAGTTGCGAGCGTCGTTAAATAAAACATAATTTAAATTTAATAAGCTATGAATAACAGTCAAAATCCACCGGTATAGTGATAGTAATAATAATGGTAATAGTAAAAATAATAGTAACAATAACAATAATCATCATCATCATCATCATCATCATCATCATCATCATCATCATCCTGTCAAGTACTAGTCCCAAAAGAACTGTTACGGCCTGAAAAAGCGATTTTCTTGCCATCTTTTCATAGGTCGACCAAGTGACCGTTTCCCATTTGGACGATACTTCATTATTGCCTTAGGGACCCTGGATGAAGCCATTCTTGAGACGTGTTCCTTCCAATTTAACTGATATCTGGAGATATAGTCCAGTATTGATGACACATTAAGTTCTTGAAGGATATCTTCATTTTTCTTTCGATCCCATTTAGTGCAGCCAGCTGTTCGGCGCATGAATCTCATCTCGCAAGCTGTTAGTCTGCTTTCATCTTTTGTCCTTATAGTCCACGCTTCACTCCCATAACATAAGACTGGTCGAGCTATTATATGATAAAGACGAGTACGAGTTTATTTTTGTACTAATGAAGGTTTTAAAACTCTATTAATGATGCCCATTGATTTGTTGAATTTTACAATTTTCTCTGATAAATCCAAATTTTCCACAAAAGAAATTTTATATCCTAAATGATTAAACTCATTAACTCTTTCCAAAATTGTGTTCTTTAAACAAATTTTCTTGGTATTGGGTATTTACCACAAAAGGCCATTATTTTTATTTTGTTAATGGATATTTCCATTGAATATTTTTGAGCTATTAAATTTAAATTATGTACTGATCATTGCAAATCATATTCTGATGTTGCTAGCAAAACAAGATCATCTGCAAACGTTATTACATCTAATTTTAAATTTCTGTTAATAGTGATATACCCGTGGTTTGTTTCTCTAACAATAATAATATATATAATAATAATAATAATAATAATAATAATAATAATAATAATAATATTATTATTATTATTATTATTATTATTATTATTATTATTATTATTATTCATAGATTTAAAAAAGGCTTATGACTCGGTTAAGAGAGAAGTTTTATATAATATTCTTATTGAATTTGGTATTCCCAAGAAACTAGTTCGATTAATTAAAATGTGTCTTAGTGAAGCTTACAGCAGAGTCCGTATAGGCCAGTTTCTATCTGATACTTTTCCAATTCACTGCGGGCTAAAGCAGGGAGATGCACTATCGCCTTTACTTTTTAACTTCGCTCTAGAATATGCCATTAGGAAAGTTCAGGATAACACAGAGGGTTCGGAATTGAACGGGTTACATCAGCTTCTTGTCTTTGCGGATGACGTGAATATGTTAGGAGAAAATCCACAAACGATTAGGGGAAACGCGGAAATTCTAGTTGAAGCAAGTAAAGCGATTGGGTTGGAAGTAAATCCCGAAAAGACTAAGTATATGATTATGTCTCGTGACCAGAATATAGTACGAAATGGAACTATAAAAATTGGAGATTTATCCTTCGAAGAGGTGGAAAAATTCAAATATCTTGGAGCAACAGTAACAAATATAAATGACACTCGGGAGGAAATTAAACGCAGAATAAATATGGGAAATGCCCGTTGTTATTCGGTTGAAAAGCTTTTGTCATCTAGTCGCTGTCAAAAAATCTGAAAGTGAGAATTTATAAAACAGTTATATTACCGGTTGTTCTGTATGGTTGTGAAACTTGGACTCTCACTTTGAGAGAGGAACAGAGATTAAGGGTGTTTGAGAATAAGGTGCTTAGGAAAATATTTGGGGCTAAGAGGGATGAAGTTACAGGAGAATGGAGAAAGTCACACAACACAGAACTGCACGCATTGTATACTTCACCTGACATAATTAGGACCATAAAATCTAGACGTTCGAGATGGGCAGGACATGTAGCAATCCAGAAATGCATATAGAGTGTTAGTTGGGAGGCCGGAAGGCAAAAGACCTTTGGGGAGGCCGAGACGTAGATGGGAAGATAATATTAAAATGGATTTGGGGGAGGTAGGATATGATGGTAGAGACTGGATTAATCTTGCTCAGGATAGGGACAAATGGCGGGCTTATGTGAGGGCGGCAATGAATCTCCGGGTTCCTTAAAAGCCAGTAAGTAATTAATAATAATAATAATAATAATAATAATAATAATAATAATAATAATAATAATAATATACATTGAAACGGAATGTAATGTTAAGAGGAAAAATAAAGAACTGTTTTTGAGATACAGATAATAATGAATAAGTAACTGGTATACTCTATATAACACACGAGAATATTCCTAAATATTAGTTATTTATCCATTTGTATGTGACTAATGATAAGCTTGTAGTCCATTAATTTTCTCTACGTAGCCTACGCATGTAGGCCTATTGTACACATGTATATTTCGAGTCCATGTCAAAGTACAATCCTGAATAACATCAATAGGCCTATATATTTTTTAATATTGTAACATCCCCATGGATTATATAAAAAACCTCTTCCAAGTAGTTTATATATGGACTCTCCAAGTGTATAAGAATTGACTCGTACAGTTTACGGTTGATACGTAAGCATTCCCATGACTACGAAAGCCTATTTCCTTTGCACAAAAACCTTTATTTTTATTAATGTAGGTTAGGCATTGAAAATATGCTCTTGCTTTTATCTTGCCACAAATATTTTATGAAAATATGGACAAAACTTTCAGATATATTTTCATAAGCTAACAAATTCAATTTGGAAATACAAAGAACTGGAAAGACCCGAGTTTCGTTTAAGGGCATTAATAACTTGTAGGCCTATGACCAAAGTTGATATCTCTACTTTGGAGGGGGAACCACACGAAATGATTTGACTATATGGAAATTATTCAAAATAGAGCTGCAGTAGAAATCATTCCGTGCTCGAAATGGCAGTGAAAAATATTGGATTATTATATCTATAACTTGGTCACGCCAGCGTACTGTGAGCCAGACAGAGAATTATTGTGCAGGGGTTTCCTATGATGTGGAAACTATTTCAAGGGTTCCTCGAGAATAAATGGCCGGGAAAACTGATCAAATAAGCAACCAGCAACAAATTTTACAAAAGTATAAAATAGATGCAAGCGAGACGACTATATTTCTGCGCTTTTACCTAAAGACAGTAAGTTATATCTGGAATGCTGCGGAATCCGCTGAAATCTCGCCAGAGATTTGGATACTTATCTTTCTTCCACAGTGATTGAGGGAGTGTCCCTTGTCTTATACTTATCTTGTTACTTCAGAGGCCACCCACATGACCAGAGATTACAGCTACTTGGGAATGTCTTTTGTTCATTGGCAATCATTACAAGAATAGACTATAGAAATTGGCACTGATGTTCAAGTATATTTGGAAAAAACGGGACTTGATCTGGTGAATAATAAAAGATTGGTTTTAATAGAGAATAGAAACAATTATTCAAGATGGTTTTAAAAAGTGATTTCATTAGTTAATTCATATTCTTGATGCAATTATAGGAGGTGGCTGTTATTAAACAACACCTACTTCAACAACTCTGGACGGAAAACTATTTATCATACGAATATCAAATTCGGTACCGGTAGTGGGAAGATCCAGACTGTGCGCTTCTCTTGGTTATATTGATATTATTTACACAGTTTATCACTAGTCTCTGTGTATACCGCAGGGGGAGAATCCATATGAAAAAGAAATGATCAATAAACTCACTAGAATCAATATTAGTCAGCAATGGTTTGGACAACACGAGTAAGACTTTTTTTTTTTTTTTTTTTGGGAGAAGCTGAATTGTCAACTTCATTGTAACGCTCCTGATACTTTTCGCGAACAATTCTTTGTGAAAGACCACAGATAAGTTCTTCTTTCACATCTGATCTAGTTTGATGAAGCTGACGAATAAGTTTCAAGAAAATGATAATTTGAGTGGTTTCTGGAAGAGGAAGACAACCAACCGTGCCACACACTGTCGTAGAAATTACTTTTATTATGGATGAAAATTCTTCAGCTAATGCACTGCATGTGCCATTGCGACCGAACATTCCTTGGCCCACGCCTTGTAAGATGCTACGAACCATCTCTAAATGTTATCTATCAAAGGTGTAAGAAGGAGGTGGAGAAACCTTCGAAGAGACTCTTGAATGACTACTTTGGACATGAAACGGACCAAATTGTAACTTCAGTACCACCTTGAATATGAAACAAATTTATGGTTTGAATAGCTAATTTTGAAAACGAAACGAACGAACTTTTGGCTTGAATATCTACTTTGAAGACGAAACGGACTGTCTTGTGGCTTGTATAACTAATTTGAAGGGGAAACGGACCAATTTGTGGTTTGAGTAACATTGGAGATGAAACATACCAACTTTTGGGTTAACAGCTTCTTTATAAACGAAACTGACCAACTTCTGGCATTTATATTTAATTTGAAAGGAAAACGGACAAGTTTTTGGCTTGAATAGCTAATTTGAAGAAGATACGGGCCAAATTCTGGCTTCAATACTACTTTGAAAGAGGAAGAAACCATTTTATGATTAGAAAATCATTACTTTAAAGACGAAGCGAACTAACTTCCGCCTTAAATAGCCACTTTGAAGACGAGACGAACCAATTTCTGGCCAGAATAACAACTTTGAAGACAAAATGGACTAACTTCAGGTCTTGAATAATTATTTTGAAGACGAAACGGACCAACGTCTGACTTGAATAAATACTTGTGATTTTTTTTTTTTGAAAATCCTGCTTTTTTCCTTTAAATGTCCTGCTGTTGAACATTTTGATCTGGTCAACCTACTTGTGGCTTGGACAGCTACTTTGAAGAAGAAACGTACCAACTTCTGTCACAGAATTGTTGTTGCGATGTGGACGTTAACGTCTCTTTCAACTGCAGAGGTCATTCAACCTTTAAAATTCAAAGTAGGCAAGGAATGACCGACGAATATTTCTCGCAGCTCTCTAACAAGAACGGGGTTGTTTTGTGTGCAGAAAATTTACGACATGGACACAATGTTTCCTCTCGAAGGCAGCAACCATATGTATTTAGCATCTCATTTACCTTTAAAATTCATCGCCATCGAGCTAGATTACATTCGAGAATCTAGGATCTAGCGGTTATTATGGCAACAGTAGAACATCAGGGTGGTGATCGTGATGTTGATGACAATGATTACGATTATGATTATATAATTACTTGCTGGCTTTTAAGAAACCCGGAGGTTCATTGCCGCCCTCACATAAGCCCGCCATTGGTCTCTATCCTGAGCAATATTAATCCAGTCTCTATCATCATATCCCACATACCTCAAATCCATTTTAATATTAGGCCTATACTCCCATCTACGTCTCGGCCTCCCCAAAGGTCTATTTCCCTCCCGCCTCCCAACGAACACTCTATATACATTTCTTGATTCGGCAATACGTGCTACATGCCCTGTCCATCTCAAACGTCTGGATTTAATATTCCTAATTATGTCAGGTGAAGAATACAATGCGTGGAGTTCTGCGTTGTGTAACTTTCCTCATTCTCCTCTAACTTCATCCTTCTTAGTCCCAAATATTTTCCTAAACACCAGTGGCGTAGCATGAAATTTTGAGCAGGGGAAGCTAACTCAAGTTGTCTTTCATGCAATATGAGAAAACGTATTACAAAAATACAGTTCTTAAAGTAAATAGTAGTCAATTTCAAGTCAGCAGTCGAAGATTGGTTGGAACATCGTAAGTAACACCAATAAGGCATGACCTCAAATGATACGTAATAAAATATGATTTCACGGTTTACACATATCTCTTAACAAATAGACACGTATACGTATAACATTAGCTCACTCCCTGTCATACTTAGAGAAATCACAATATTAGTATCATTACGTAAGTATGCGTCTGTCTTTTGGTTGTGTCCTTCATTGACAGCAAGGGAGTCGGTCATTTGTTTTTTAAATCACACTTTTGTTCGTAAGTCAGTTTTGATAATACAATTGTCCTAAAAAAATTCAAGTAAATTAGTGTCAGGAACTGTTATTTCGCTCATTATTTATTATTTCAGCCACAATGCACACTAACACTTCAACTGAACACAACTGACGAAAAGGAATAACTCGGAAACTACTTATTTTAAATGTTAAAGCTAGCTTCTTTTCGAGCCTTGCGACTAGGGTAGTTTAGTTAGAAAGGGATGGAAAATCTGCAGGGTGGATTACACAGAAGAAACCAGTCTGCTTGGAAGGTGGTGTGTGCAGGCTTCTTGTTTACTGCTGCATCACAAATAATCCTGAGCTGCCGCATCACAGTATTTAACGCGTAAATATAAATTCTATTAAAATTAATAAATAATTTTCTCCATAAACTGCAGGTTTATTATGAAATTATTATTAACTGGGGAAGCTAATCTTTTTAGCTTACATTGACGCTACGCCACTGCTAAACACCTTATTCTCAAACACCCTTAACCGATATTCCTCTCTCAAAGTGAGAGTCCAAGTTTCACAACCATAAAGAACAACCGGTAATATAACTGTTTTATAAATTCTAACTTTCAGATTTTTTGACAGCAGACTGGATGCTAAAAGCTTCCCAACAAAATAATAACAGGCATTTCCCATATTTATTCTGTATTTAATTTCCTCCCGAGTATCATTTATACTTGTTACTGTTGCTCCCAGGTATTTGAATTTTTCCACCTCTTCAAAGGATAAATTTTCAATTTTTATATTTTCGTACAATATTCTCGTCACGAGACATAATCATATACTTAGTCTTTTCGGGATTTACTTCCAAAACAATCTTTTTTACTTGTTTGAAGTAAACTTCCCGTGTTTTCACTAATCGTTTGTGGATGATTATATAATTAATCTATTATAAATTCGAAATGAATGAGAAATATAACAATTTGTCAGTCCTCAATGCGGTGTAGACTTTGCTATTATGAAACGCCGTCAGCGTCTAGAGCCAGACAATTAATTCTGACACTCGACAGGAGGCAGATTGGTGCAGTGTCACTCCTCCCCATTGTCTTGCTAATCCTGCACCGCACATCCTGCGGGAAATGTTGCCGGTGTTAAGAATGAGAGCTCGGACTCGTGAAATCTGCATAGGCTCCGCGGTAACGGACTTGTGTGGCCCCCATTTTTTTTGGTTTCTTTATCCTCCTTTACTGCGTTTCTTCTCTCTTAATTCTTTTATTACGGCTATTTCCCGCGCCCTCTGGAACCCTCTTTAAATTTTACGATCCAGATACGTCTTACGTGAGTAGTTTTTCTACTGCCGAACAATAAACTGCAGTAGCAGCAAAAGAAAAATGATGCCGTGCGAACGTGCTTCCGCGTTGCTTTTTTTTGTTCAATATTTAAGGGGATGATGAATGAAATTTCTATTTTATACAATTTTTAAGGTAGGGGCTTCATATTTTGTACGCTTCATCCCCTTGCTATAAGTATTCTTGCTTATATGTCTAATTAAGATCAGGTGAATAGTTTTTGAGTTATTGAAATTTAGGGAAGAAAGTTGCATATTTTCAAAATCTGTTTCCTCTTACAAAATTTAAATTCCGTATATGACCCTCTTTTATGACATCTCTTATGTAGTTAGGCAAGGACCAGTTTTTTTTTTGTAATGTGCGACTTCAAAATTTAAATTTTTATTGTCCATTAAATAGATCATCGCTGTGGTTTTAGGTGTAATAGATATACTATTGATCAGATATTTTATATTCAGATATTGGAGAAAAAATGTGAGTATGAAGGTACAGTACATCAGTTATTAATAGATTTAAAAAAGGCATATGACTCGGTTACGGCGGCCGGATAGCTCAGTTGGTAGAGCAGCTGGCTATGGACTGGAAGGTCCGGGTTCGATCCCAGGTGGTGACAGGATTTTTTCTCGTTGCCAAACTTTCAGAACGGCCCCGAGGTTCACTCAGCCTCCTATAAAATTGAGTACTGGGTCTTTCCCAGGGGTAAAAGGCGGTCAGAGCGTGGTGCCCACCACACCACCTCATTCTAGTGCCGAGGTCATGGAAAGCATGGGGCTCTACCTCCATGCCCCCCAAGTGCCTTCATGGCATGTTACGGGGATACCTTTACCTTTTTTTTACCTTTATATGACTCGGTTAAGAGAGAAGTTTTATATAACATTCTTATTGAATTTGGTATTCCCAAGAAACTAGTTCGATTAATTAAAATGAGTCTCAATGAAATTTACAGCAGAGTCGAAATTGTATTTAAATAATAATATATCTTTGTGTAAAATTGTTGTATGTAATGTGTCTGTGATCTATTATATATAATAAACCAGTCTACAGTCAAAAATTTACAGCAGAGTCCGTATAGGTCATCTTCTGTTTGATGCTTTCCCAATTCACTGCGGGCTAAAGTAAGAAGATGCACTATCACCTTTACATTTTAACTTTCTCTAGAATATGCCATAAGGAAAGTTTAGGATAACAGAGAGGGTTTGGAATTGAACGGGTTACGTACATCAGCTTCTTGATTATGCGGATGACTTGAATATGTTAGGAGGAAATCCACAAACGATTAGGGAAAACACGGAAATTTTACTTGAAGCAAATAAAACGATAGGTTTGAAAGTAAACCACGAAAAGACGAAGTATATGATTATGTCTCGTGACCAGAATATTGTACGAAATGGAAATATAAAAATAGAAGATTTATCTTTCGAAGAGGTGGAAAAATTAAAATATTTTGGAGCAACAGTAACAAATATAAATGACACTCTGGAGGAAATTAAACGCAGAATAAATATGACAAATGCGTGTTATTCGGTTGAGAAGCTTTTGTCATTTAGTCTGCTGTCAAAAAATCTGAAATTTTGAATTTATGAAACAGTTATATTACCTGTTGCTCTGTATGGTTGTCAAGCTTGGACTCTCACTTTGAGACGGGAACAGAGATTAAGAGTATTTGAGAATAAGGTTCTTAGGAAAATACTTGGGGTCAAGAGGGATAAGTTGCAGGAGAATGAAGAAAGTTACACAACGCAGAACTGCATGCATTGTATTCTTCACCTGACATAATTAGGAACATTAAATCCAGACGTTTGAGATGGGCAGGGCATGTAGCACGTATTGGCGAAACCAGAAATGCATATAGATTGTTAGTTGGGAGGCGGGAGGGAGAAAGACCTTTGGGGAGGCCGAGACGTAGATGGGAGGATAATATTAAAATAGATTTGATTGAGCTGGAATATGATGATAGAGACTGGATTAATCTTGCACAGGATAGGGACTGATGGCGGGCTTATCTGAGGGCGGCAATGAACCTACAGGTTACTTAAAAGCCATTTGTAAGTAAGTATTGTCCATTAAATATGTTTTAATTTTAGTTTCGAAGGTATCTCTATTTAGTTTGTCAAGAAAATGACATTCCGTTTCATTAAACATAGTATAGAGAACATGCAGTAAAATGTTACATTTTAACATGACGAATTGTGCTGAAAATTGTATGTGAAAACAGCTTGTAAAATTTGCATGGAATTGAAATTCAAGTGTGAAGCCATTTAAATGTGACGCAATTTTTTAATGCATTCAAGCACCTGAGAGTACTGAAACTTGCTCAATATATAAACAAGAAATTACAGATTCCTATTCCACAAGAAAAAAAGAGCTGTTTTTGACTGAATATGACCGAAATTTCACATGTCTCCCCCCTTAAGGACTCTTTATTAATTAATAGGTTATTAAACGTCTTTGGAATTGGGGATAGCGAAATGGTATTTTGACGAGATGAGGCCGATGATTCGTTATAGATTAGCTGACATTCGCCTTATGGTTGGGAAAAACCTCGGAAGAAACTTAACCAGATAATCAATCCAAGCGGGAATCGATCGCACGCTCTAGTGTAGCCTCAGTTCAGCAGGCTAATGCGTTGCCCTAGGAGCTACGCCAGTGTCTTTCTCGTGAGGAAGAGCTCGGGTCTCTTAAAGCGCGAGATGCAGTATTTCATTATCTGAAAGAAAAAAATCTCTACATTTCTTCGTATTAGTAAATTTTCCTAACTTGAAATATGAGTCGGTTAGAGTCATAACTCACATGCTCCAAAAAAATGAAAAATTGAGAAACTGTGTTATTCCCATACAGTTATCTGCGTAGAACACGATTCAGAGGTTAATTTTTCACATTTCTTACACGATGCTTGTGTAAATAGGCGACATACTTCCCGGTTTCTCTCAAAAGTCTCATGATCCACTGGATCTTGTGAGTTCTGTTGTATAGCGCTTCTCGACCAATCACCAATCAGTATTTCCCTCCCGCTTCTCCACTTCTTGTTGTTTAGAATAGGGTTGTGGATGAGTATCTTACATGTGTCTTGTTATTTTTATATCAGTGAATTTAGCGGCTATAATTGAGAATTTTGTAAACGTAATATTTTGGAAGAGAACGTATCACCGGTTGGAGAGAGAGGACGACCACGGAAATGTATAGCAGCTCCAGAAATAACGAAAAGAAACCAGGCCAAATTAGCAAGGTTAATATTCATTTCTGATTCTGCTTGGCTCCTACTAATGTATTGGTAAATTAAGCAGGATCGAGTGTTTTATCACAATTATAATACAGAGTGTTTAAAAAATACGGGGCATAATTTTAGGTATGTATTTCCCACATGTAGACATTCAAAATAGTTCATTACAACATGTGTCCGGAAATGCTTTATTTCCGAGTTATGGCCTTCACAACATTGAAATTCACCGGAACGTTTTTCTTTCCGCAGGTCGTTGCCGTCAAAGGATACATTAAGAGGGCACTCTGACAGTTCATTCCGAGGCGAAGGTTACATTCAGTGTTGTGTAGGCGTTATACAGTGCGACATGTATTCAAATCAAGAGCTGGCAGAGATACACTTCATGTACGGTAAGGCGGACGGCAATGCTGCGCTGGCTCGTTGTTTGTACCAGGAGAGGTACCCACAGCGACAATGTCCAGATCGGAAGACATTTGTACGTCTCCATTACCGTCTGTGCGAGTATGGAAAATTTAACTCTCCTGGTTTGGGAAGGGGACGACCAAGATCTACAACTCCAGAAGTACAGGAGGAGATTCTGGAGGCTGTGAACATGACTCCTTCTATCAGCACACGAAGGGTAGCGTTGCAAGTCAATGTTCCTCATACGACTGTCTGGAGACTGTTGAAAGAGTATCAATTGTATCCTTATCATTTGCAACGTGTACAGGCCCTGTCACCAGCAGATTACCCTGCACGAGTTAGGTTCTGTCAGTGGTTCTTGCAGCAGTGTGGTGTAAATCCGAACTTTCCTGCCTTAGTATTATTTACAGATGAAGCACAGTTCACACGAGATGGCATAACAAATTTCCACAATCAGCATGTATGGGCGTATGAAAACCCACGTGCAACTGTTCCATCTCATCACCAGGTGCGGTTCTCCCTCAACATGTGGGCCGGTATCATTGGTGATCGATTAGTTGGACCCCATGTACTTGTAAACAGACTTACGGGGCAGGCGTACACAAACTTCCTGGAAGACACTCCACTGATCAATCGTCAACACATTCACTTCTTGCATGATGGTGCTCCTGCACACTTCAGTCGTACGGCTCGCCGGTACTTGGATCGAAGGATTCCTGATCGATGGATAGGTAGAGGTGGTGCAATTGCTTGGCCTCCACGCTCACCTGATCTGAACCCTCTCGATTTCTACTTGTGGGGCCATTTAAAATCATTGGTTTATTCGTCTCCGGTGCCTGATTTGGAATCCCTTCGGAATCGAATTGTGGCATGTTCTGAGGACATACGCAATACTCCTGGAGTTTGGGATCGTGTTCGCAGGTCAAGGAGACATCGATGTGAGGCCTGTATTCAAGCAGGAGGTGGACATTTTGAACATCTGTAATGACAACGACCTGCGGAAAGAAAAACGTTCCGGTGAATTTCAATGTTTTGAAGGCCATAACTCGGAAATGAAGCATTTCCGGACACATGTTGTAAGGAACTATTTTGATTGTCTACATGTGGGAAATACATACCTGAAATTATGCCCCGTATTTTTGAAACACTCTGTATATTCAAGTTCTACATGTATGTCATTGATGGTGCTGTGAATAATAATCTATTGGACAATACTGAACATATGTGCGAATTGATGGAAGCAGGTATTAATTTTGTGATATTGAGGAACGTAGTAACGAAAATGTGAGTTTTGACAAAATTTATAATCAGTATTTCTTTTGTAGGTTGTAAATTGAGGGTTCGACTCAAATAAGGGAAGAACCCGCTTTTCGAAGAAAATTTAGTTTTTTTTTTCGTCTCATAATTGCAATAACACTGGCAATAGCTTAGCCCTCTGGAATTTAAATTTCCACAATAGATTCTCAGACCGTTGTGAGAATACCTAATTTCCCTATTCCAAGTTTTGTAACTTATCCTTCTCTCTGACTGGACCCCTCAATTTATATTGCACTATATTATTTTGTAAAATGTACTCATCTGAAGAATTTAATAATCGGACACCCATTCTTTTACATTGACTTTTAAAATATGCTTGAGTTAATGTCCTTGTGTAATATTTTAATTTGTTACTGTCAAATCCCACATGATCCCAACTTGTCACTTTCTAAACTCACATGTTCCAAACGGAGCACTCTCAGAACACTCGTATGATCCATAATTTAAAGCTAAAGGTACAGTCACACATCGCTACTTTTGCTGCGCAACTTTTGTACTGCAGCTGCAAAAGTTGCGTGTCGTGTTCACACGTAAGCCAAAAGTAGCGCGCTGCACGCTACTTTTCGTGCTGCGCAACCCGAGTGCTGCAAAAGTTGCAACTGGAGGTTGCGAGTCTGTTCACACACAAGGCGCTACTTTTGCAGCCGCAGTCATGCTGCAGGTTTCCATCTCCGTGTTGATTTCTCAATATACATTTTGTGGTTATGTTCGCATTCTTAAGAAACTCATGCGAAAACTTCCTGATCTATTATTTGCTTTTCTGTCGTATCTAGTATTCAGAAATTGGCATTATGTTTACTATAAAGCTTTTAAAAACGCCTGTATACTTAAATGATAACCAACAGTATATTCACGTATTCAATCTTGGCAACCCTCCTGTTTGGAACTACGCTACGGAAAATTTAAAAAATGAATTATATCGTCACCAATTATGCTCAGACTGTGTTGTGTATTTAATAACTGTTACAAATAATTTATTTTCATCACATCTCACATTAAAATATATCCAAGCAATAAAAGTATCATTGGCACATTTGGGTGGTAACACTGGTTGCAACCGCAGCAAAAGTTTCAACAAAACCGATATCAAAAATGCTGCGGCTGCAACCTTGAGAACCTTGTTCACACGTCGCTACTTTTAAGCTGCGCGCAGCATGGAAAAGTAGCGGGCAGCAGTTTCGGCAGCCGCTACTTTTCGGGCAGCACAGTTTTTCACACGTCGCAGTACAAGATTTGCGCAGTTTTTTGTAGGCTACTGCATCGCTGCAAAAGTAGCGACGTGTGACCATACCTTAATAACTTTTACTCCTGTATAAATAAATACGGTTACAAATCTGAATAGCAGTTTTTAATCATTGCTCTTTCATTTATTAACCTTCATTGTGAAGAAAATGGGCTCAAAGTAATACAAATATGTTTTCCCTCATTTGTAAAAATTTTCATTTTTGGAACAAGTGAGTTATGACTCTAACCGACTCATATGGACTCGCGATTTCAGTAGCAACCGCCTCTTTGGTGTAGTGGTAGGCATGTGTACGTGCCCTGAACTAGAAGTTTCCGTCTTCGATTTTCGACGTCTTTAATAAGTGTCCGTCGCTTTATCAATTAATTTAATACGGACAATTTTTCACTTTCTTATGCGTCTTGTAAAAGCAAGCAATGTGGAAGGCAACAATTATGAAATCGAGTAGCGTACATCGCACTCTGACGTAATCAAAACGCTTTAACACTGATTATAAATTAATGTCACGAAATGTAGTTAATTGACTTCTGACTAAACCAAATCAAATACGTGACTCAAATGTGCGGCA
Organism: Periplaneta americana; assembly: GCF_040183065.1. Classification (NCBI taxonomy): domain Eukaryota; kingdom Metazoa; phylum Arthropoda; class Insecta; order Blattodea; family Blattidae; genus Periplaneta; species Periplaneta americana. Next base: position 161,485,737 of record NC_091126.1, on the reverse strand, counting down.
TGCCTCCTCTTGATAACACAGCAGGGCGCGCGGTACCTCGACAGCTGGTAAGACCCCTCTTCGCTATATTTGTTGATGTGCCTCTGGTTTCAGTAATTACATTTGAGTGTAAAAGCCACATATCGCAAATCGGGATGTAGCGTATTGAAAATATTGTCCGTGGTAGTGTGATGCCGAATTAGTAGGGCCTACAGTGTCGAAAGCGCTAGCTGAACAGGTTCGGACTATTAGTCACAATGGATTCAAATAAATTTGTGTATCTTGAGAGGTGATGATTTTAATATGGTTGAAAAACAGTAATATTAAAAAGATTTGCTGATAATATGGCGTTATTAGCAGAGGAGAAAATGATACTAAAGGATATGCTACTGGAGCTACGTAAATGACAGCTGTGAGCAGTATTGGATGAAGATAAATGCAAATAAGACTAAGAGCATGGTCATAGGAAGAAAAATACAGAAGATAAACTTGTAATTTCTAATAATAATAATAATAATAATAATAATAATAATAATAATAATAATAATAATAATAATAATAATAATTTATTTATTTTTATCTGGCAGAGCTAAGGCCAGAAGGCCTTCTCTTCCGCCCAGCCAGACTGTAATTCTAATTGAATACAATTGCTTACATAGTTATTACATTAATATCTAGACCATAAAACAACATGAAAGTAAATAATGAAAGTTGGATAAGTAATGTTAAAGTGACAATAATAAACATTGGTAAGAAATAGTTATAATAATAATAATAATAGTAATAATAATAATAATAATTTATTTATTTTTATCTGGCAGAGCTAAGGCCAGAAGGCCTTCTTTTCTGCCCAGCCAGACTGTAATTCTAATTGAATACAATTGCTTACATAGTTATTACATTAATATCTAGACCATAAAACAACACGAAAATAAATAATGAAAGTTGGATAAGTAATGTTAATGTGACAATAATAAGCATAGGTAAGAAATAGTTATAATAATAGTAATAATAATAATAATAATAATAATAATAATAATAATAGTAATAATAATAAGATAATTTACATATTTATCTGTGATATATACAGGGACATCACTTTATTTTTACCAACATTTTTAACATTAACCTGATTATACTCGGAAACACTGTTTCCCCCTTCCATTACAGGAGTTTGATGTTACTAGTGCAATATGTAAACAAATCATTTTACTAGCTATAGGAGGAGAGAAAAGTAGTGTATCCATTTATGTTGTAGAGAAATAAGATATTACGATTTTCAGTTTGATCTTCACTTTTATGGAATTTATCAAAATACAGTAGAGTAGTAACATTTTTTTTCAAAAACTCAACTTTTCAGGCGGCTATGTTCATTATGTCATGTCTACTTTATTTAGCATATTAATTATTGATGTTAACATACAATATAGAGAGTGCATTTAAATTGAGGGGGTCATAAGTAAATGGCTGTAAGTGCACTTAAGTTACTTTTAAGAAAATGGGGTTTAAATATTTAAGCTTTCGTAAAATCGGTGAAACTTTTATTTAAATTTTAATGTGTGATGAGATTAAAATGTCCATTTGCCACTAAAATTTTAGATACTTTAGCTTACACTGGATGCACTTAGCTCATGTTACTACAAATGCCACTAGTATTCCTTTGCCTCTAGCCACCTCAATTCAAAATAAGCTAATCTGAATTTTTAAACAAGTTGCTGAAAATGGTTGCCGTTCATTACAATGCAGGCTTTAATTCTTTACGCATATTATTAAAAACATTTTGAAACATATTCTCTGAAATTGAATTTATCGTTTCTTGAATATAATTTTTTAGTACGGTATTATTAATATAGGTTCTTTCTTCTATAGAAAACGCAACCATATTTCTGAAACACACTATACACTGCAGTGTTTACTTCACTGCTTGAAGACTTTGAATGCAACAGCGGCCGTAAGTTTGTGTGTGTGACGGGAGCAAGGACATTAGTGAAGGAGTCGGAGTGAAGTACATTCAGAAATGCAGGTACAATAAAAATGCAAGTAAAAATAAAATGATGTCCCTGTATAACCATTAAACATTGAGAAACCAGAAACAGCTATTATTGTTAACAAGAATTGTTAGAAACATATCTCGTTAGCCTATTCTTAAATTGGTTTGATGTCTTACAGTCCCTGACAATACTCGGTAGGGAATTCCAAAGCCGAGGAACAGCCACAGTGAAAGAAGATGGATATGAGGATGTTCGGTGGAAGGGAATGGATAATATTCAGGAGTGTTGTGATCATGTGTCTAGGTTATGATGGATGGATAAATTTTGAAAACGAGACGCAAGATAGACAGGAGTGGAGAAATGAAATATGTGAAAGAGAAGGGAAAGACAGTGGATTTTCCTACGATGTTCTAGACGGAGCCAGGACACATTTCGAGGGATGGTGTTACGTGATCAGCCCGGCGAATATTGCAGACGAAACGGACGCACATATTATGAACACGTTGTAGTCTCTGCGCCGAAGTAACGCTTAGGTCAGTAAGCGGAATATCACAGTAATCGAAGTGGGGTATCACGAGTGTTTCCACTAACATTTTTTTTTCATGGAAAAGGGTAGAAAATTCTTCAATCGCCTAAACGAGTGTGATTTCTAAATGAGGCAGTAGAGCAAGTGGACAGCTTTAAATACTTGGATTTCTGTTCCACTCATCCTTCATCATATGATGATGCATAATTTCTGCACGGAAATATCATATGTACTTCGGTACATCGTAATAATATATGATATCCGAAAAATAATCACATTCATAGACATTCTTAGCGCGGGCTTCCGGTGGATGATCAGCAAACTGTTTTTCGTATTCATAAACCAGTGTTAGAGATATGATATGATATGAATCCTGTACAACTAATCAGTCGATAGCCGGGGCTAATTTAGCACGCTCGTAGCGCGGGCTAGCGAAATGTCTATGCATAGCACCGTCAGTGATTTAATTCGTCGGATCCCGGCCACTTAGTCACTCATAACGAGTGCACATCTGCACATGTGTGGACATTGTGCCACTGTCATACATCTATGACGCAGTGCATGAGGGTAGGCCACTAGAGGGAACCCAAGAGGTGGAACTTAAACTGAGAGGATTCGATCCGACATCGGGAGGGGAATCCGGTGTGGCTTAGTGGATAGAGCAGTGACCGGCAAGTTCCGTGTTCCGTGCTCTGTGACGTCATACGACGTAGCCGCCTTGCTCTTTGCTCGGCAGTCTCTGCATACTGATTACAGCGTGGAGAGAAGGTTCATCTGAACAGTGGTGGTGCGGGTCTATGCACTGACAGAGCGCGATCCATTCTTCTGAGATAGTATGGGAACAGCACAATTACAATACATTTGTACGAAAACAAAACTGTACAACCGTGATAAATCAATGTAACAAAATATTTTGGTTTGTAATCAAATTTAATGTACTTACAATAATATGAAACTCATAATACAGCCACTTGCAGAAGCGTTTGCATATATAAATTAAATTCCGGAACTGCTATAAACATACAAACATATAAATAAATATTTTAAGCAGTACTGCAACACTTTATCTACTCGGAAACTTGAAAGCAGTGTTTTTAACACACATTTTTCTACATAATATACAGATTAAACTATATAGGTCCTATCTTGGTGAGTAGTATGCAAAGTATATTTCAACTTTTGAAACACACCATCACTTTGTGTCACTACCGTGCCCAAGATAAACGCTTTGTCGAGATTTTTTCCTCTTTTCTCGCGTACTAATTTTGCAATATTTTGAGTCATAGCCTGGCTAACACACAAGCGAAGAATATGTTTCAAGTTCAGATCAGACAGGTGGTTTCTATGTTGTGGTTTGCAGATCTTCATACAAGAAAAGAACTGTTCACATACATACGTAGATCCGAATATGCTCAACATCCTAGCAGCAAATCTATGCAATCGAGGGAATCTTGCCTGGGTAAATCTTCTATAAAATGTAGATAGATCCTTTTGTTTTCAACAGTCCCGTTCTACTGCTGCACTGACGCCACTGCGCTGGTGTGTGCTAACATTAATACGACTCAGCTGCTCGCTCTCCCAAGCTCTTGCGATCTGACTGGCTCTTACGTCACAACTGCAGCATCTGCCGGCCACTGGGATAGAGTGTCAGTACGTAGAGCTGAAAACCCGGGTTCAAATCCCGGTGCCGGAGAGAATTGTTCTGCTCCGCTCATCCTTCATTAATTGATGAAGTTTAGCCAACATCTAAAGTTCCAAGTGCATTATGTCGTTTGTTAAAAGGAGACATGTCCTACACGTCTGATCTTTTAACAATAATCGCGATATTGAATGCCGTACAGTTGCCACTTACAGTGGGCATTTGTCGGTCTTTCTAACATAAATCAATGTGTCTATGCTCAAAGAACATTATAAGCCAAGAAAGTGATTTTAGAAAAAAATGTGACTTTCGCTCTTTCAACAAATAGCTATTCAAATATGTGCATATATTATGAAAATAATTCAGATTATACCGTTCCATTCCCTTAAATTTATATGTAGCTTATTTGATACGATAGGACGTTGATTTTTTTGACTTTATTTGTTGCGCTCCATAGATCTTACGTTAGCATTGAAGGTGTGAAACAAGTCAAGAATTGTACAATTTTTTGACGAGATGAATTGAGGCCGTGGAAACTAGAATCACTTGTTTCTCGAAGAAAGTAGTTTAGTCCATCGTTATGACGTCTGCTTTTAAATTTTGTTTACGAAATAATAATAATAATAATAATAATAATAATAATAATAATACCTAACTACTTACTGGCTTTTAAGGAACCCGGAGGTTCATTGGCGCCCTCACATAAGCACGCCATTGGTCCTATCCTGAGCAAGATTAATCCATTCTCTATCATCATATCCCACCTCCCTCAAATTCATTTTAATATTATCTTCCCATCTACGTCTCGGCCTCCCTAAAGGTCTTTTTCCCTCCGGCCTTCCAACTAACACTCTGTATGCATTTCTGGATTCGCCCATATGTGCTACATGCCCTGCCCATCTCAAACGTCTGGATTTAATGTTCCTAATTATGTCAGGTGAAGAATACAATGCGTGCAGTTCTGTGTTGTGTAACTTTCTCCATTCTCCTGTAACTTCATCCCTCTTAGCACCAAATATTTTCCTAAGTAACTTATTCTCAAACACCCTTAACCTATGTTCCTCTCTCAAAGTGAAAGTCCAAGTTTCACAACCATAAAGAACAACCGGTAATAATAGAACTGTTTTATAAATTCTAACTTTCAGATTTTTTGACAGCAGACTAGATGGTAAAAGCTTCTCAACCGAATAATAACAGGCATTTCTCATGTTTATTCTGTGTTTAATTTCCTCCCGAGTATCATTTATATTTTTTATTGTTGCTACAAGATATTTCAACTTCTCCACCTCTTCAAAATATAAATTTCTAATTTTTATATTTCCACTTCGTACAATATTCTCGTCACGAGACATAATCATATACTTAGTCTTTTCGGGATTTACTTCCAAACCTATCTCTTTACTTGCTTCCAGTAAAATTCCCGTGTTTTCCCTATTCGTTTGTGGATTTTCTCCTAACATATTCACGTCATCTGCATAGACAAGCAGCTGATGTAACCCGTTCAATTCCAAACCCTCTCTGTTATCCTAGACTTTCCTAACGGCATAATCTAGAGCAAAGTTAGAAAGCAAAGGTGACAGTGAATAATAATAATAATGATAATAATAATAATAATAATAATAATAATAATAATAATAATAATAATAATAATAATAACAGCAACAATAATAATAATAATAATAATAATAATAATAATAATAATAATAATAATACTCTCAAATTGTATGCTTTGTTTATAAGAATCATTGTGAGTTTGCTCTCCAAAAATTTTGTATCATAAGAAAAGTTCCTATTCTTCTTTGTGAAACAATATATTAGTAGAGCCAATTAATCACTGAATATTCACGTAACTGTTTTCATCGCTAAAATTCTCACGGACAAAAAGTAAAAGAAAATTACCGAAACGTTCTGTTTTAGAATATAAATTCTCGCAACATGGCCATTACTTTATGACATGTGCATTGTCTTGGATTTGGAGAAAAATTTTATATCTTGGAGCAAGAGTGGTTTAACCAACATCCTCTTTGGTAACTGAGATTTCAATATATTTTACATAACAAAATGATCCTTTATAAGAGTTATTGTTGATTTGTTCTGAAAGCGAAAAATTCCTAGAGTACTATAAGAAGAATCATACTATAAAATTTAGTGATTAGTAGAATTGAATTAAATTTGTAAAGTAATCAATTTAAAAATAATAAATAATATTAAACTGCCCCCCATTAAGGGTAGCCCTTACGGACTCAGTATATCCTTAAAAAAATATTATACATATGTAAACATAGATATTAAGTTTTAAAAAAGGGAAACAAAGAAAAGGGCGTGAAAAATTACAATTGCTATTAATGTGGCACCATGTGATTAATTAGGATTTGGCAGGATTTTTTAACACAATTATCACAATGTCATCCCTCAGAGATGTTGGCAGAGCAAACTGCCGTCGAAATTCTTCAAAAAAAGCTGTTATAGTCCCTCGAGCACCTATGAGCAAGCCGAATACCTCAACGTGAATTAAGGCATATTTCAGCTTGAAATAGTTGACTGTAGGCTCATAGATCGACTTCTTCTCAAGGTGGACCCCGGCTGACTGATGACATTCTACTTCAAAACGTATCGTGGGGTCCACAGTGATGCCCTGTTTAGTGTCAGCATTGTACGCTAAAATATCTACTCGTCTCGTTGACCCACTTTCCACAGCATGTTTCCTTAAAAATGACTTGTAACGGTGAAATATTTAACATGAGTAATTCATATAATATTAACATAGCTTGAGCAAAAATTGCAACAATATACTTAATATATTTATAACAAAATCACATAGGCCAAGGCAGTGGCGGCTCGTGATAATATATTATGTGTGTTCACAATTTTGTGGTTCCAAAATCGAAAAGTATTTGAAATCGTACGTTTAGTCTAATATGAAATGACATGATTCCAATGTTTCACTATCGAAAAAAACCGTATATAAATTCAAAACAACATATAATAATAATAATAATAATAATAATAATAATAATAATAATAATAATAATAATAATAATAAGAACAATAATGAAACTCAGTCTTTTTATTTCCAATTTTTCTTGGTAAGCCAGTTTACCCAGTTCTTTACTGTTCAAAATTATTTGAACAAAGTTCATTGTTTACGTTTGTTAAAAATGAATAGGCCTACATACCACAGTCTCGTTATTTACAAACGCGTGTCTTCAGTAATATATTTTGATTCACAACACACTGATACACTATAGCCTATACCAGTACTGTAATCCCATTCGCATAGATTGATTACTATAAATACATGCCAGTAAATATTATTCTTAAATATTATACACTGCCATACAGATACTTAAATTCATACCACCACCACAGTCAGCCAGCACGTGTTTGAAAACCAAACTATGCTATTATGCCGACACTGAAGTATAGTAATTCACAAACTACACTCTCGTAGCAGCACTGTACACACTCCACGTAAGTAAACGTTCCTACAGTCCGATGCTGACATCTACAGGCTATTAAATTTCCTCCTCTAGATATAGCACGTGAACGATAGGTATCGATGGACCTGACATCTGCAGGTTAGATACTCACCATGTTCACTTAACGCTTTGTGCTCTTGACGAGTCATAAGCGACCAGCTAAAGACAATTTTCTCCCGCGCATGCGTGAAATTCCTGTAACCATCTCGAAAAGAGCACGGCTTGTACGTGAACGGATGTTGCCAAGTTTACATAAGAAGTTTATGCAAGATACGGTAAGTTTAAAATACTCGATTCTGATATTATATATATCCCCACTACGTCAATACGGTATCAAACAATAAAACTAGTCGTGCATTAATGGAAACAAGGTGTTCACGTGCTCTTGTGCTCTTATTGACGCACCGCCACTGGGCCTAGGTAAACAATATGTATATGAAATATTTACATATTACTACAAACTGAAGACTGCATATTTTTGGACGATTAATACTTCCCACTCCGCTCGGCTCGGCTTGTCTGTAGCAACAAAAGAATCTACCTGCAACCCCCCCGCACCGATGGCAAGAATACCTCAGGTCCTAGCACTAAACTCGTCGGAGGAAGACAGTACATGCCTGGTTCTCGCAAGCCAAAAAGGGGTGATAAATATGAAAGCAAGAATGATAAGTCGTAGAACGAAACTTTGTCAAAAAGAGTAAAAAAAAATTGTGGCACAGTGTAGAGCAGGCATGTTCACATGCAAACGGTAGAGGAAGTATTTCGTGCCCCAATCCCTCTTATATACGTAGCAAAGCAACCGCTTATTACTTGAACAAGACAACGTAGCTATCAATGGCGGAACTTTGGCTATAGATTTACATATACACTTTTGCTTTCAATGAATATAAATAACTTGAAAACAACAAATAATAGTTTTAACCTTTCTATCATAAATTCAAAATCAGCTATCTGCTTCTTTTCCGTTTGTTGAGGAAATGATTGAATCAATCAACTAATTGGAGGACAAGATATTATTAAATTTATAAAATCCCAGAGGTTAGATGGCTGGGCCACATATAGAGAATTGACGAAAACAGAATTCCCAAGAGAAAATTACAAGGGAAAGTCCACAACAGAAGAAGGAAAGGAAGACCTACGAAGAGATGGCTGGATGGGGTCATCAGGGACCTAGAAATAATGGGAGTGAGGGGTTGGAGAAAGAAGACTGAAGATAGGACAGAATGGAGGACTGTTATACGAGCGGCCAAAACCCACCCAGGGTTGTAGTGCCAGATGATGATGATGATGATTATGATGATGATGATGTCCAGAAAAAAAGTGAAAGCTACAATTTATTTACATACGTAGTTAAACAATTTTAATCCGTTGAAAGAAAATTGTAAAAACCTGTTTTTTTTTTCAAGAAAATGTCGATCTTATCAGGAAGGAGGAAGAATCGCTTTTTTTTCTTGTTAGGAGGGAGGGAAGAACCCATGCACTACGACCTTGAGGTGTATTGTACACACCCCGATATGGGATGTGTTGCGTGCCAACCGATCCTCTACGCCAGGTGTGGCGAGAATGTGACTCGCGAGACATTGTGGCTCGCAATGATATCGGTGCATTTCTCTTGCTTCCTACCTCCCACAACCCCCACCCTCTCACTCACTGGAGTCAAACTCCGTTCCATTCATATTTGTCTCTGACCTGCGAGTGGCGCATCGTCGCAATGTCTCTCTCGAAACCATGTACCTCTACAAAACGAAAGTTTCAAGTAGGATGGAAAGACGCATTTTTTGCTGCCAATATGGTGAGAATATTAAATTATGATTTGTTCAAAAGTAATACGAGGAAAAGATTGTACACTATATAACATAAAATGGCATTATACTACACGTCACCCATGAAACATTAAAAGGTTATTAATTTTGTTTTTATCATCATTATCTCTGTAAGTCGATCCTTTTTCAGCAGATGTACGAATAATGCGGTTAGATCTTCAATTTAAACTCACAGGCTTACAGTGTGATGTTAAATGAAAGCTAGATGTAAGGACTTGACAAATGTTGAACTCTTCAAATCTTTGCATAAAAATAAATATCCGAAGCTTCGTTCTTTCGCTTATTCTGTTGAAGCCATGTTCGCCACAACTTACGTTTGTGGAAAATTATTTCCAACAATGAAAATAGTAAAAACGAAATTTAGATCACGACTGACAAACACCTTCGTGATCAACTACGACTGGCAGTAAGTGACATACTTCCTTATTTTGAAACTCTGTCGCAGAGACATCCTGAAATTAACTGTCTTCAGATTCTGATAATGTGTCCGAAGTTTTCTTATTCATTTCTTTCTTCGTTACACGTATTAAACATTAGTTTGTAACCTTAGCTTGTATAAAATTATATTTAAGTGCTTGGCGTATGGAAAATGAAAATCCGTTAATAATTCAGACTGTTGCTTCACTTCCCCTTCGGGTGTCCGCCTCCCTCCGTAAGTGCTATGCACGTTGCAGGTTACACAGTGGCTCGGTGCACGATTACATTTTCGCCACGGCTGCTCTACGCACACAGACCTAACCACTAACATCGTTCCTCTGCTAAGCCATCGTACCTGGCAGTAATATGGTAAGGGCGAATAAGAGGAACCCAATTCTTCCATAAATTCTTTGAATTTACGGTATCTTAAGGAACTCGTCTTGATGAAATTCACAACTTTGACCATTTTCATTACACCACCCATATTATCATACTTTGCGCACAACGCCTCTCTTTGTAGAAAGCAATGGACACAAAAAAGTGTTTGGTGAAATACCAATGTTCTGCAAGAATTGGAAAAATCTGCTGATAAGACCATTATGTCGACCTACCGTTACAGGTGCACCATCACTGGCTATGGTGACTAGTTACACGAACTGAGAAAGGGATAATAGTATCTACCCAACTATACACTTTTATGTCTGTTTTAGGTCAGAATATATTATATAATATGTTTTCTGTGCCATTTTCATTTTAACGTGTGTGTTCTTTTACAGAGTAGTGGATATAATCATAGGTGGGGAGGGGGGTGAAACCTACAAACTAGGACTAGTCTTAGGTAGAAAGCACGTACGGTCAGAAGACCCGTGCATTGGATTTTAGAGAAAACTATGATAATATAAAAATCTGTATGTATAATATTACTCAATTAAATCCATCTATCTAGTTTATCCTAGCAAAAATCATATTTATAGCTAACACTATGGACAGCCTCAAATATATCTCTCCACAAGTTTGACCTGCAAGAGGTACAAGATCCAAAAAATTCTTCATGGATATTCAAATCAGAATCAATTCCCCTGACGAAGATTATTAATTGTGCAGCGTCACTTGCATCACTGCTTTCGTCAATGGCAGCGAAAAACATGAAAATGTTTTCAATTTATTTTGTAATTGGTTTTCAGTATTTTTCCCCACGTGTTCTACTCTCCTTGTGACAGTACATCGAGAGAGACTTATATTTCCAAATGACCTTAATTTTTCGGGGCAAATTTCTTTCGCTGTAACAATAAGACACTTCTTAGTAAACCCGCCCTCAGACAACGGTTTCATATGTTTGTCAAATAGCTCCGACATGCGATAACTAGTTCTGGCAATGTTTTCTATCGGTACTGTATGAGAACAGGTGTCAACTTTCTCAGATTTCAGTTCTCCTAGCTTCGCTGTCCTCGCTTTTCCTAAAGGAAATATTATTGAGTACATTTATAGCGATTACTATCACCGCTATGCCATCAGTGTTTGCATTAACAATAGCAGTAGCAAAACTACAGTATTCCGGAGTAGACTAATGATTATAGTAAGCTGATAAATTACAGTAATGTTAATAACGTTCAGAGATAATAAATTACTACGAATAATGTGACTACACTTACTAGACAAAACGTGACTTCCATAATCACGATCATACAGTCTAAAATGCCTTTTAATTTTGAAACTGAAGAACGATTTAATTAATGCTTTACATATTAGGCATCTGATGCCATACACTCCTTCCTGTATACAAAAATATTGCGCTTCCCACTCATTATGGAAATTGTGCCAAGATCGACTTTGTCATGATGAATCTGGCACTGAATACTGGGTGTTCATTTCAAAGTGTGTCATGACGTCACTGTTGTGAGTCAGCGATTTGAAGCGAGTTTAAGCTTTTATGTCAGAGAAGTTGCCTATTATTCAAGGCGTTCAATCTGAACTTGAGAACGTGTACGACATAACTTGAACGTCGTAGCAACAGAAGGCGGTCTGTACGGCCTGTGTGCTACCATAACCTCTTTCGAACTGTATTTTGCGCGGGAAAATCGTAATCAGGGTATTTATTATCATCGGTAACGACAACATTCCACAACACAAATCAAATGCTCCGTGTCCATGTTGACCGTCGAAGTTAATGTCAACAAATACGTAAGTAATCGTCTTAACCCTGTCCTCATAAAGGAAAAAAACTCATCACAGTACGTGTTTCCAAACAGTTCACATTCCTGTCATTACCGGCGTTACCGTACGTATCGGTAAGTACTCTTCAGAATGAACGCCGTACTTGCCAGGCAACTTCTCTGGCACATAAGTAATACGCCTCTGCGGAAGTGTAGGAAGATTGAATTCTCTAGGCCAGCGTTTCTCAAACTATGGTCCGCGGACCACCAGTGGTCCTCGAGGTCTGCCCTTGCGGTCCTTCAAAAAGGACAGAAGAAAAAATAAAATTGAAACGAACTGCGTATCACACTATAGCTTAAAGTCTCAGAGTTTGGAAATGACACATGACAATCGAATTTCACTTTCTCTCCCAGTACTGATATTTTATGAAATTTATTATCCTACCCATCTATCGACTTCCCACTCTACTTTCAGCAGCAAAAGAGGAATTTAAAGCACTATACACGTGGTGTTTCTCGACATCTTTTCCCTGCACATCTGGCGCCGCGCCTGTAACCCAGCCAGGGACTGCCCGAATTCATAACAGAGGACCAAAGTGCCGAACCTTAATTCGATTTTAAAATATAGGTATACTAGTATTAAAATATGCTACGAAAATTATAAATTTGCTTTCGAAGGGAACAAGATTAAGGTGGTCCGCGGAACTGTTCTGACTGTAAAAAGTGGTCCCCACTTTAAAAAAGTTGAGAAACGCTGCTCTAGGCTCATCGGCTAGCCACATGACGGCATACAGCGAGCCATGACACACTTTGAACTGAACATGCAGTATTTATGATGTCTTGATCGGTACAAACAACTGCATTGGCTGCGCTGCGAAGTGGTGGGAGAAAAGGTGGGGTGGTGTTTGTGACTCAATCGAGTCAACAGTGAGCATCCCTGGTGTAGAGAAAGGAAACGACATGCTATTTTACAAGATGCAGAGACTATAAATAGTAATACATCAACACAGCTATAATATGAAAGTTATAAATGTGATCAAACATCATCACCATCATCCTCATCCACACGGATTAGGCCTTTCGACCTATTCCGTCCTCTCAAAGAAATTGATCTCTCCATCTCTTCGTAGGTATTCCTCTGTCTCTCTTGCCTTTAGGTTTGTATTCTAGAATCTTTTTAGGGATACGGTATTCTGGCATCCTTTGTACATGTTCATAATATTTCTCTTGGCATTCTTTTATTTTATTGTTTAAGTTGAATATGTTCAGTTCGTTTCTTATCGTTTCATTATATTGTTTGTCTGGTCTTCTGTATCCAGCTACCGATCTCAAAAATCTCATTTCTGATACTTCAATTTTGTGTTTTTGAATTCTGTTAGTCAAGCATTCTGAGCCATACAAAAGAGATGGGACTGCCAAAGTTTTATAAAACTTCAAGATGGTTTCTTTCCTAGTTTTGTTTTGGTTCTTTTAATCGTTCCACATATTTGATTAACATTTTGTAATTTTTTTGTTGATCTAGTTCTCTTGTGTTTCCAATTTCACAGCCAAGGTATTTAAAATCTCTTACTTGCTCTACTTTATTGTCGTTGAATAAAATTTTACATTGTACCTGTGTTTTCCCTTGGAAAGCTATAATTTTTGTTTTTGTCGGGGATATTGTTAAATTATAGTTTGAGGCTGTGATTTGTAATTCATGTATTAATTTCTGAAGACTATTTTCTGAAGCAGCTGTTACTAATTGATCATCTGCAAATAAAAGAGTTGTTAAATCTGTTTCGTACAATTTCTTTGTAGAATCTATCCAGTTTTATGTGACTTGGTCAATATATAAATTAAACAATGCGGGCGACAGCGGACACCCTTGTCTTACCCTAGGTTTGTTAAAATGTTTTCTTTACTTCTTCTTGTGCCACTTGTTATTTGTACTTTTGTTTCTGCGTAAAGGCTCTGAATAGCTCTTATGAGAAAATATGATCAATGTTGAAGAAATATAGGTCATTCGTTATCTCGTGAAACCAAATGGTTAAGTGCGCCGTAGCATATAATAAGAACTTTATGGTGGGGGATAAGTGAGCTCGCTTGCTACGAGTAGGAGAATAGCGAGGGAGGGAAGCTTCTCAGTCCAATTTTTTCTTCCCCTGAAGCGCAGTTTGGTTTCACTAGATACCGAATGGCCTATCTTACGTTACAAAAAATTTTTAGTTATTTTAATAAATTTATTATTAACAAAAACATTTGTTACATCTTTCATATGTGTGATAGGCTATGACAGTGATGTCAAAGCAAGCGCATTTTTCTGACCTTGATTTCGTGCGTGGGCATCAAGCGCCAAGTATTGAAAGAAGAAGGGTTATGTAGGCTATATGAATAAGCAGCCTGTTGGATTAAGAAAATAGTAGTGCACAAACTTCAAACGGAACATGAAATTATATGTCGTTATTTTTATATGGCTTCTTTCTGTTTGATATTATCTGTATTGTCTGTAAAACAAAGGTACAAATACCAGTTTCTTAATATTGCAGTTTTGTTTTATATGTTAATAACATAATAAAGAGTTAATAAGGAATATTCACTTAAATTCCATAGTAGTACAACTATACTCTACTAAATGGATGAAACACATCATTCATAAAGAAAGTGATATTCAATATATATATATATATATATATATATATATATATATATATATATATAATGAAATGATAACTTGGAATTGATATTGATGGTACTTTTAGGCCTATAAAAATAATCAATAAAATAATCAAAACAATATTACAGTACAAAGCAAAGTTACCTAGGTGCTGTATATGTTTTAAGTGTAACTAATATTCCATAACAAAACTCTCATCGCATTATGCTTTTAAGTTGATATTGGTGAGCAACTTCCTATCATCAGAATATTAAATTATTTCCTCGAAATGTGCTGAAGCTATAGAGCTGACATTTTTACAACACATGGGCACGTATCTTTTGCTTATGATGTAACAGTAGTTGCTTTGTTAATTAATTTCCTTACAAACAATTTCCATGCGAATATTTTCAAAATTGTCAATACACTATCTTCAGTAATACGTATTTACGGTACATTAGATTTACGAAAACATTCTGTAAGGCTACTAAATAAATAGACCTAGGCCTATACCTGAAAATTTCACTTTTCTATTAAAAAATTTGAGAAAATATTTCTTTCGAACAAAAAAATCAAACTTGTGAAAAATGAACATTAAAATTAAAACTTACATTCTTATAATGCACTTATACTTCTCAAACAAATCTAAAAATTAACATGGATACAGTTTTAATAAGTTCTCTTCCCTTTATCTATTGAATCAGTGGTGGCCATCCCTGAATGTAGCTCGACCAAGCGGCATATACTACCTCTTTCGTCTGTCTTTCCTTTCCGCTGTACAGCGCTCAGGCTCTCCTGGGTTCTAAAGCGCGCGCTTGCTCCTATGGGCACCAATTGACATGACTGGGCTATGGTACCAACAAGGCATAAACCCTGTGAACTTAATTACATTACCTAAACTAAAGACGTCTCACGCAATCCAAAGTATTTCTTAAATCTTATCCATTTTTAATAATTTACGTACTATGATACGAACAATATCTGTGTAAAACAGAACATTTTCTTTACGTAATAGCACTTGACGGAGTACATTGGAAGAGGCATGACATTTCACTTACACATTAAGCTGAAGATTTCTCTTGAGCCGACAGCAAAGTTAGTCGCTCTTGGGGTATTATGAACCTCAGGAAACTTTATTTCCGAGATTTCTGCTTTGTGGCAGTGAGTTATTCATGTGTCTGTAACCTCAGTGCGTCGTGTTATTTTATATCTGGAAGCTAAACCATAAAAGTATACAATATGCATGTACTGTATTATAAAATAAATGCACGCACACATGCGTTTATACATGCGTAAATTGATACAGATTATTCTGCGTATGTCTCGTGCACCCCCACATCGCTAGGTGGGTTCGTCTCCGTTTATACACACGAAAAAGTTTCATTTTAATAGCCATTTACTTCCTTTCTTTATTTCCTTTCTTCCCCCTTTTAACCTATTCTTTTTGTCGTAATTCCCTTCTCTCTCAACCCCTCAGTCTCAGAATTGCTAGCGTGAATAACGGCATAAAGGACAAATCGTGTTTTTAATAGAATTGAAGTAGACATGTTCGACAGTCGCACGCAACCAGTAGAACAATCTTCTGTTTGAAATGTGTCTTCATATCGTAGAAATTAGCTCGATTTATCTTGTTAGTTGTAGTGGAATAGATTTCATTATCTTTATCTGCAGAGCTCTCTGCGTGAAAGACACATGTGCCATGTTTGTACAGCTTTCGTCTGTGAAATAGTTTGAAAGCGTAAATGAAAGTTCTGACAAAGGAACTGTTAATGAGCCCATGTTGAAATCTTCCCTCAAACTGAGCATTCAGATAGCCACAAAACATTGAGCGTAATCCAAATCTCAGAGCTGAGCAATCTGATGGCATCACGGTGTTCCGAATTTCAACGATGACGTCACTGATGCTCCACCGGTGTCGCACCGCTCCCACCAGTTTGCAGAGATGGTGGCAGTCTCCATCAGCCACCTTCAGTGAATCTGATTGGTTCTTGTATAGGGCGGGAATTGGCAGACGAATGACATCGTGCACTGTTGTGTCATGGTGGTGTATTCTGCTTTGGTTCTGCTGTATTGTTTGTATTGAGCACAACGTAAAAACAATATGTTAATGGCTTATGAGTAGACAGTGGATGCGGGATGACTTAAGGAAAAGTGAAGTCGTTTCGTATCAGAGTATATGGCACGTGCCGCGCCGTCCGTCTTTTGTGTACCTGACGAGTATAGCAGCGTACAAAACGAATGAACCCCGATCTGTTCATAGTAACATTGGAACGAAACGTGTGCAGTTGTGTTATCCTGCTCAAGTATTTAGTACGCGTTGAATATGTTGTACTGCTCCATTCATAATGGCAAAACTTTAAATTCGCTCAGAGATACGAAATGCAATTAAGAAGTATGAGAGTGACATTTTATGTATTAACGAAGACAATATCGTGTGTACCGTAAAATGGGGTTGCTTTGAACACAAAGGATACTTTGAACATTTTTTCAGAAAATCATATTTAGGTTTCTACATGCTGCACTTGTTATAGATGGAGGTAAATTATCATAAAATCATTCTCATACCAAAAATATTAACCACAAGAATACTCTTCACACAAATAAGACACCCATTGGCAATATGCCTTATAATGGTATATTACTGTTAATAATAAAATTGAATTAAATATTCCAGTTAAGGAAATGTGTAGAACAAGTAAAAGCATTTACCTCCATCTATAACAAGTGTCGCATGTAGAAACCTAAATATGATTGTCTGAAAAATTGTTCAAAGTTTCCTCTGTGTTCAAAGTAACCCCAGTTTACGGTAATGTATATAAAATTTAAATAAGAACCAGAACAACTCAGGCTATAGAGAAACATTGCTACAGTACACCGCAAGGAAATGCGTTGAAATGAAATCTGATTAACCATCATCATCATCATCATTTAGTTGTGTGGGTCTAACGACACGTGCAACATGATTCTCAGTACAAATATTCCTCTAAAGAAATTGAGTGATCTCCATTTTAGAGGTTTTCTTAAGAAATTCTCTCGATACAAAAGCTGTTTAAGCGATAGGCGAAGACGATTCAGCTTCGACAACTTACGAGAATATATCGTCGTTTACTGCAACTCTGGTAATTGCATCAATGATGACGAGGACTGAACCTTGCAAGGTATGTACTGCAGTACGTTATTTTTCTTTTCCTTCTGACTATACGGAGTTACAGTAGCATGTTGACGTCGTCTGTTTACGTTCAAAACCTGTTGAGCCAATGGTCTGAATGAAAAAATGTAACATATAGTATATGTGCACTTACATTCAACGGTAAGTCATCCCGCATCCACTGTCTACTTATGAGCGAACATGTCGACAGACCAGTTATTACTACCGGTTCAAGAAATAAATTGTTTATGCTCTCTTTTCTTTGAACGAGATGACAGTACGGAAATTTCGCAAAATCTTGCAAGGGTAGCACAGACAACAACTTGTACAGCCGCCATGACAGCCATCGCACCTTCCAGCAGTTTTGTTCCTATTTCGCTCTAGTATGACCTCATTGTTGTCCACCGGTCCGGTGAGATTCGGAATACGCTGATAGCGAAAGGTATCCCATTTCCACTTCATGAAGGCGTATGGAGGCATGTTTCCATGACCTCGGCACTAGAATAAGGGGTTTTGGTCGGTATCACACTCCGATCGACTTTTACCCCGGGAAAGAACAGATAGTCAATTTGATATGAGAATGAGTGGCTCATGGGGAATTGTGGAATTTTTGACTAAAGGATATTCGACCATCACCCGACTTGGTCTGACAAATGAAAAAAATATTTAGTTGTGGTGAACATCCTAAATCTCCTCGAACCCTAAAAGGTTATCGAATCCCTCGAAATTTGCGAATCTCTCGAATCCGCCATAGCCTGTAAGTCTCGAAAGATTCCGCTAGACGGTTTACTGAAAACAATGTGGCATTCAAGACCACTAGAAAGTAATACTGATGATATAGGCATAAAAATGTTATTCCTTACTTCGTTGTAAAATTTATTTATTAGAATATTTTTCCAGTACGAGTTCTAAAACCTTCATGTCCACGTGCATCAACGTCAGTTAGTGTAACCACCGGTTAAAATTGTCACCTAACCTCTGGTTAAGCATTTTTACAGTGGATCGACCTCGGTTACGACTTAAATAGGAGGTTAACCACAGTAATCTCTAACCGGCCATATTCGAGCGGTTAAAAGAGATAACCAGTGATTAGTAGAGCAAGTAAAGCAAAATGGCGGCCAGAGCCCCAGATGTTTATTTCGAAGACGATTATTATTATTATACAGTACTTGAATTACTTGGATAGAGCGTGAGCGTGAAGTTTCTATAGTGGAAAGAGAGAATTCTTACGTGGAATTAGGTGACAGAAAATTTCAGGAGGGATTTCGTTTATCAAAATCTACAAATGGATCACATGAAATAACACAAAAAGTCATATTTCTCCTATGGTTCGGCTGCTTGTATTACGATTCTATGTAACTGATATTTTCTGTATTTTAAGAGGGAATACTCGAATATCTCTTTCTCTATGTCACTGGCTGAACAAAGAGAGATTATTTATGGATCTTAGGATAATGAACAGTTCCCTCGTGTAAATGAGGTGCTTGATCGTATACACATTCCTATTAATCTTCTGCACCCTTTTTCTTTATAGATATTCCATCTTTTTATATAATATATAACCTAACAGCAAAGAAATGCAACTCGCAAATATAACAGCGCCCGAAGGCAAACAAATGCAAAGCGAAAATGTAGGACACGTTCATTTCGATGTAGAACGGAGTGAGCGCAGTCATTTTTAGACGTTGACTATTATCTTTACAGCAGTATGGATGCTTTCCTTTAGTCATTTTGTAGAAACTGTACACCAGCATAGACTTTACTCTGGTCAAATGAGGTGTCAGCTAGCCATGTTTAAGTAATCTGTGATTATGAATGGTGCACACAAATTACATTTTAACCACTGTTACTGTTTAACCGTCGTTTCATAATCTACGATTACTCCGTTATTAACCGATGTTGATACACTTCGCCATTAGAATGTAATCCACTCCTATACTTAGGAATTCCACTAGATGTTTTTCCTTATCCATCTCTCATACGACCAAACTTGCAATATTTGTCTTTTTTGGTTAGTGAACGCTTCTTTTTAATGTAAATGGAGTTAATGCTTCTGAAGTTTTAACAGTTCTTTAGGTTAGGCTTCGAAAGATTCGAATGGCGAAAAAACCGCGAAGATTCCAGTAATCTATCAAGATTCGAAGATTCGAATGTCCCATTCCTAAAAATTGTGGCTGCCCTTATTAACTGTAAAAGTGTGAAAATTGATTTTGAATGTTGTATTAAGAAAGAACGGCGTGTACTTGGAAAGAATAGGTGATTTGCCATACTCGTTACTGCCCACACAATCACGTGACGCGCTCTACGTCAGTTTGAAGGAAGTTAAGCATTATCTACTGGAGGCGGCAGGCTACAGAGTTTTTCGCCGTTCTATTCAAGCTTTATTTCCATAGTCTTAAAGTTAGTATGGAGAATTATTGTTTTATTTGTTTGTGTGCTGTGAAGGTTTAACAATGTCCGACGTTTGAGGCTAGGTTTACACATGAGTTCACTGACAGATCCTTTGTAAGTTCAATCGGTATTCTAGTCGCTTCTTGTCCAGTGGACAGAATCACGTTTTCAGGGTAGGATGTCTTCAAGTTTCTTTATTATTATCTTTAAATTCTCTAGTCTCATTTATTGAAATAAGTAGCTACCGTCGTCCCGTCGCGACGCGACGCCACTCTTAATTTCTTCCTGTGCATAATCTCGATCACCTTGACGACTAACCACCGCTACACCGCATCGGGCTAGTGGGACATGTCCGA